>NW_028261386.1:1585086-1694016 GCF_051295495.1 Thamnophis sirtalis | reverse complement strand
AAGGTAAGGGTTAGGGTTAGGGTTAGGTTAAGGGTTAGGGTTAGGTTTAAGGTTAGGTTAAGCGTTAGGGTTAGGGTTAGGTTTAGGTTAAGGGTTAGCATTAGGTTTAGCATTAGGTTTAGGGTTAGGTTTAGGGTTAGGTTAAGGGTTAGGTTTAGGTTTAGGTTTAGGTTTCGGGAGGTTAGGTTTAGGGGTTAATTTTAGCTTTAGCGCTCACAGCGTGCTTTTTTCGTCGAGCTGTGATGAC
Source organism: Thamnophis sirtalis (assembly GCF_051295495.1). NCBI lineage: Eukaryota > Metazoa > Chordata > Lepidosauria > Squamata > Natricidae > Thamnophis > Thamnophis sirtalis. The sequence continues at coordinate 1,693,769 of NW_028261386.1, read as the reverse complement.
ATCAGGTACGCGGTTTCATCGAGCGTGCTTTAGTCGACCGCGGTTTAGTCGACCGCGGTTTAGTGGTGGAACCGTGTGGATCTGGATGGGGAGGAACAGGCTCAAGCTGAATCCTTCCAAGACTGAGTGGCTGTGGTTTCCGTCCTCCCGATGTGTGCATCTTGTTCCATCTTTGATGATAGGGGGAGAAACTTTACCCCCCTCAGAGAGGGCCCGCAATCTGGGAGTCCTCCTGGATACGCGGCTTAGTTTAGAAGAACACCTGACGGCCGTGACCAGGGGGGCCTTTTACCAGGTTCGCCTGATACGTCAGCTGTGCCCCTTTCTGGATCTGGATGCCCTGTGCACAGTCACTCATGCCCTTGTCCTTTCTCGCCTGGACTACTGCAACGCTCTCTACATGGGGCTGCTCTTGAAGAGCACCCGGAGGCTTCAGCTGGTCCAGAATGCGGCTGCGTGGGTTATCATGGTGCTCTCTCTCTAGGTGCCCCCATGTTACGCCCCTTTTAGGCGGCCTGCACTGGTTGCTGGTTGTCTTCCGGGTGCGATTCAAGGTACTAATTATGACCTTTAAAGCGCTCCGTGGCTTAGGCCCAGGGTACCTGCGAGACCACCTACTGCCACCGGTAGCCTCCCACCGTCCAGTGCGATCCCACAGAGGTGGCCTCCTCAGGGTGCCGTCGGTCAGACAGTGTCGGCTAGCGACCCCCAGGGGGGAGAGCCTTCCCTGTGGGAGCGCCTTCCCTCTGGAATGAGCTTCCCCCGGAGCTTCGCATAATCCCCGACCTCTGGTCCTTCTGACGCGCCCTAAAAAGTGGGCTTTTCCAGCAAGCCGGCCTGGCCTGAATAGAATAAAACATAGGATTGATTTGGTTGTTAATTTTAATTTAATTTTTAAATTTTTATTGTAAATATCAATTGGTTTTTTTTGGATACTTTATTTAATGTCCTTTTTAATTTTTGTAATATGTGTTTTCTTTTATGTTGTACGCCGCCCTGAGTCCTTGGGAGAAGGGCGGCATATAAATCCAATAAACCTGAAATCTGAAACCTAACCCTCTTTTGCTGAAGTCGCCTGTTTTGAGACGATCTATCAATACAGCCCAGCTGAATGGATCTTCATTTACATTCTGCCGCGACGTTTATCCATCAAGCTTTGATTAAATAAAAGGGCAAGTGACTTCGATTGAGTTTTACTGAAAATGGAGATATTTAAGTAGATCAGCTGAGAAGCATTATTCTCAAAGGGTAAGGTCCTAGCAAACAATTTGCCGAGCAGATATTTGGGATACTTTTATTATACATACTTTGTATGTGCCAGATTCTGTCTTTTGTGTGAGTTTAGGAGTACAGTGTTAGCTGTAGATTTGGAATAGGATAGAATAAATTAGAATAGAATTCCAATGAAAAGAATAGAATAGCAATGAATAGAATAGATATAGAATAGAGTAGAATAGAATGGAAGGGAAGGGGAGAGAATAGGATAGAACAGATATAGAATAGAAGGGAAGGGAATAAGAGTGGAAGGGAAGGGGAGAGGATAGAATAGAATAGATATAGAATAGAATAGAATAGAATGGAAGGGAATAAGAATGGAAGGGGAGAGAATAGAATAGAACAGAATAGAACAGAATAGGATTGTAATTAGAATATGGAATGGAATATGGAATAAGAATGGTAGGAAAGAAAAGAGAATAGCAAAGAATAGAATAGAATAGCAATTAATAGAATAGCAATTGGAATGGAATAGCAATTAGAATAGAATAGAATACCAATGAAAAGAATAGAATAGAATAGCAATGAATAGAATAGAATAGATTTAGAATAGAATAGTATAGAATAGAATAGAATTAGAATGGAATATGGAATAAGAAGGGAAGGGAAGGGAAGAGAATAGCAATTAGAATAGAATAGCAATGAATAGAATAGATTTAGAATAGAATAGAATAGAATGGAAGGGAATAAGTGGAAGAGAAGGGAAGAGAAGAGAATAGCAAAGAATAGAATAGAATAGCAATGAATAGAATAGCAATTAGAATAGAATAGAATACCAATGAAAATAATAGAATAGAATAGCAATGAATAGAATAGAATAGATTTAGAATAGAATAGAATTAGAATGGAATGGAATATGGAATAAGAATGGAAGGGAAGAGAAGAGAATAGCAATTAGAATAGAATAGCAATGAATAGAATAGATTTAGAATAGAATAGAATAGTATAGAATAAAAATGAACAGAACAGAATAATAAAGTTGGAAGGGACCTTGGAGGTCTTCTAGTCCAACCCCCTACTCAGGCAGGAAACCCTATACCAATGATGGCTAACATTTTTGTTGTTGCGTGTGCCACACTCAGCCCCTTGTGCCCCCCGCCCCTCTGTACAAGCTTGTGACCCCCCTGCACTCCCCCCGCATGCACATGTGACCCCCCTCCCCCACGCATGCATGTGCATTCTCCCGCATGCACCCCACCCCCACGCATACGCGGCAGAGACCCGAAAACCAGCTGGCCTGTGGGAGGCACTCACGCCTGCGCGGTGGAGCTGAGCTGGGGCGACCGTTCACGTGCCCGCAGAGAGGACTCTGCCTGCCACCTATGGCACTCGCGCCATAGGTTCACCATCCCAGCCCTATACCATTTCAGACAAATGGCTGTCCATTGAATGTCCAATCTCTTCCTATTTCTCATTCTTCCACTACAGTGATACTTCAGGACTCGTCGATAATTGGGTCCGGGAGATGCAATGAGTACCAAAAACAATGAGTAGCAAACAATTCCCCCCCCCCCCCCGGTAAGGAATAATGTAAATTTTAATGCATTCCTAAACCAAAGACACTGCCCATTTTCAAAGGCACTATGCAAAAACTTAAGGTTGTGTATCATTATTTTACCCGAGAAATAAACCTAAAACTTAATAAATACTTGGATTAAATAAAATGTAAACTTCACTTTACCTGTATGGATGGGGAGGGGGGGGAATGCAAAAATATAGGTGCTCCTTGACATACAACAGTTCATTTAATGACCGTTTGAAGTTACAACAGCACATATTTCACACTTATGACTACCGAACCATCCCCATGATCACCTGATCATAATTCAGATGCTCGGCAACTGACTCCAATTTATGATGGTCGCAGTATCCCGGGGTGACGTAATCCCCATTCGCGACCTTCTGACATGCAAAGTCAGTGGGGAAGCCAGATTCACTTTACAACTCCTGTTCCTAATTTAACAACTGCAGCGATTCACTTAACAACTGTGGCAAGGAAGGTTGTAAACTGGGGCAAAAGGCACTTCACAAATGTCTCGCTGAGCAACAGAAATTTTTGGCTTAATTGTGGTCGTAAATCAAGAACTACGTGTACATAAAATGACCAGAGAAGTTAAGATTACAAAGACTACACAAGGAAAAGGCTATTGTGTGACTAACACACCCTCCTTTGTTTGGCATTGGAAAGAGTAGTGAGTTCACAAGGCACGATGTAGAAAAGATGTGGAGACTCTAGAAAGAGTGCAGAGAAGAGCAACAAAGAGGATTAGGGGACTGGAGGCTAAAACATATGAAGAACGGTTGCAGGAACTGGGTATGTCTAGTTTAATGAAAAGAAGGACCAGGGGAGACATGATAGCAGTCTTCCAATATCTCAGAAGTTGCCCCAAAGAAGAGGGAGTCCAGCTATTCTCCAAGGCACCTGAGGGCAGAACAAGAAGCAATGGGTGGAAACTAATCAAAGAGAGAAGCAACTTAGAATTGAGAAGAAATTTCCTGACAGTGAGAACAATTAATCAGTGGAACTCCTTGCCTCCAGAAGTTGTGAATGCCCCAACACTGGAAGTCTTTCAGAAGATATTGGATAGCCATTTGTCGGAAGTGATGTAGGGTTTCCTGCCTAAGCAGGGGCTTGGACTAGAAGACCTCCAAAGACAGAAGGAGATAGAAGGAGTAATAGAAGGGTAAGGAAAAGGAGAGAAAGGGAAGGAGAAAGATAAAGAAGGAGGAGAGAAGGAGGAGGGAGAGAAGAACAAGGAGGAGGAGGAGGAAGAAGAGAAGGAGAAGGAAGAGAAGGGGGAGGGAAAGAAGGACAAGGAGAAGAAGGAAGAGAAGGAGAAGGAAGAGAAGGAGGAGGAGGAGAAGGAGGGAGAGAAGGACAAGAAGGAAGAGAAGGGGGAGGAGAGAAGGGGGAGGGAAAGAAGGACAAGGAGAAGAAGGAAGAGAAGGAGAAGGAAGAGAAGGAGGAGGAGGAGGAGGGAGAGAAGGACAAGGAGGAGGAGAAGGAAGAGAAAGAGAAGGGGGAGGAGAGAAGGGGGAGGGAAAGAAGGACAAGGAGAAGAAGGAAGAGAAGGAGAAGGAAGAGAATGAGGAGGAGGAGGAGGAGGAAGAGAAGAAGGAGAAAGAAAAGGAGGAGACCAGGAGAAGGAGACCAGGAGAAGAAAGATGTCATTCAACACGGCCTAAACAAATGTTTAATTCCCAGGCTTTTTCCTTCCCCCTTTAAAAAAATAAATAAATCCATGTATTCATCTCTCTCTCTCTCCCTCCCTCCCTCCCTCTCCCCCTCCCTCTTCCCCATTCTCCCCATCCCTCTCTCCCCATGTTCCGTCTGTTCTGGAACGCTCATTCCCTCCCCTGCCCTCCCCTCCCTCCTTCTCTCTGGCTTTCTGGGTTATGTGAAAAAAACCGTGCCAAGCCAGACTGTAGGAGTGGCGAAAGGCACTCCAGGCTGCGCGTGACATGTCCTTTGACGTACTGTGTGGTCAAGAAGGCAGGCTTGGGAGGGATTGCAGCAGAGCCCTGTGTGTGTGTGTGTTTGTGTGTCGAATCTGACTGCAATCCAAGCCTTGCACTTCAACTTCCTGACCTGGCAGCCATTCAGAGGGACCCTACTAAGTGCTATTTCCTAAATACGCCAGCTTTTCATAACAGCCTTACCACATTCTGCTTTTTTTCCCCCTTTCCATTTGTAAAAAAAAATAAATTTTTTTTTAACAAGCTTTCATTTTTATTTTTTATTTTTTATTTTAAAAAAGAGAGAAACCGGACTCCTTTCACGCAGCCTCCTCGCATTTGGAAGCCATCAAAAACCCTGAACTCTAAAACAGAAACGGGGTTTATTTTATTTTTTTAAATGCCTTGTAATCAGCCCTCCATGTTCCAGATGAAAAAAAAAAAGGAGCACAAAAAAAGAAAGAAAGATGTTTTATAGTTCTGCAGTTATAAGGTTTTAATTGCCCCTTTTAAGAGCAGGGATACTTGGGAGCGCGCCTGGGTTTTTATAAAAGAGCAGGCCGGATCTGTTTCTTGATAGCGGCTAAACCATCTCAGCTATTTTTATGGGATTTCTCTTATTTTTTCCTTTTTCCTTTTTCCCCTCTTTCGGCCTCCCATCTCTTACTGCTCTCTGAAGCAACAGCCTCGATTTCCCCCCCCCCGGCCTTGTCCCTTATAAAGGCATCGGCCGTGGTTCGTTGGGGGGGATATCAAGCTGGAAGGCCTGGTTGGCAGGAGGCATGCTTTTCTTACAAGCCACTTCTTCGGAAGCTTGGAGGGAAAAAAGGCTCGGATTCAAAAATCGAGGTCTATAAATAAAGAAGGGTAGAGACGTGGCTGGTTTTTTTTTCTTCCCCCAAGAGGGAACATCGTAGACATCTGGCTAAACGGCTCCTTTAAGGAAACTGGATTTCTAAACATTATTCTTTCACATCTGGCTTGCGGAGCAAGCGGAAAACAGGATTCGCAGCAGGGGTGGGTTGCTGCCGGTTTTATTACCGGTTCGCAAACCCGCGCGCTCTTCAACGTAAATTGTTATTCGCGCATGCGCAGTCACTAAAAAACAAAATGGCGGCGGCCCAGTGGCACCAAGGGAAATCATTTAGGTTTATTAGATTTATATGCCGCCCTTCTCCCAAGGACTCAGGGCGGCGTACAACATTAAAAGAAACACATAATACAAAAGTTAAAAAAAAAATTAAATAGAATATCCCAAACAAACCCACTTAGAATTGACAATAACATTTTTTTAAAAAATTAGAATTAAAATTAACAATGATCAATAATTCATTTTGTTTTGTTCAGGCCAGGCTGGCTTGCTGGAAAAGCCAACTTTTTAGGGTGTCTCGGAAGGACCGGAGGTCGGGGATTATACGAAGCTCCGGGGGCAGCTCATTCCAGAGGGAAGGCGCTCCCACAGAGCGTGTCGCAGGCCTGGGTCGCTGGCGGTTCTGCGACCCAGGCCTGAATTTCACTACCGGTTCAGAGGCAACCCACCTCTGATTCATAGGGTCCTTTCTCAGCCCTTTAAAAAGGTTTCCCTTCCATATCAGGGAGAACATTTTAGGGGTTAAAGCACCAGGCTGGAAAGCAAGAGATTGTGAGTTCTAGTTTCACCTTCGGCATGAAAGCAGGTTGGGTGATTTCGGGCCAATCAGCAGGAGACGTTGAGTTCTAGTGCTGCCTTAGGTATGAAAGATGGTTGGGTGACTTTGGGCCAATCAGCAGGAGACTGTGAGTTCTAGTTCCCTCTTGCTATGAAAGGCAGCTGGGTGACCTTGGGCCAATCACCAGGAGACTGGGAATTCTAATCCTGCTTTAAGCATGAAAGCCGGCCGGGTTGTTTCAGGCCAATCACCAGGAGAGTGTGAGTTCCAGTCCTGCTTTAGGCATCAAAGCCAGCTATGTGACTTTGGGTCAACCGCTAGGAGACTGAGAGTTCTAGTCCCATCTTACTAGCAATAGCACTTAGATTTATATACCGGTTTACAGTTGCTTTACAGCCCTCTCTAAGCGGTTTACAGAATCCGTATATTGCCCCCAACAATTTAGGACCTCATTTTACCCACCTCGGAAAGATGGAAAGATGAGTCAACCTTCAGCCTGGTGAGATTTGAACTGCCAAATTGCAGGCAGCAGAAGTAGCCTGCAATACTGCACTCTAACCACTGGGCCATCGCGGCTCATTATGAAAGCCAGCTGGGGTAATTTTGAGCCAATCACTGGGAGAGGGTGAGTTTCATCACCGGGAGACGGGGAGTTCTAGTCCCATCTTCAGCACGAAAGTCGGCTGGGTGACTTTGGGCCAATCACTAGGCAATATTGAATTCTAGTCCCACTTTAGGCATCGAAGCTGGCTGGGTGACTTTGGGCCAATCATCAAGGGACCGTGACTTATAGTCCCATCTTATTAATAAAGTCAGCTGGGTGACTTTGGGCCAATCAGTGGGAGATTATGAATTCTAAACCTGCCTTAGGCATGAAAGCCGCCTGGGTGACTTTGGTCCAATCACTTCGGGGCAACTTCTAGCGCTCAAATCCCATCTTAAAATAAATGAAAAGAGGTTTACAAATGAAGACAGAAACTAGAATTATTTTTAATTCTTAGGCATGAAAGCCAGCTGGGTGGCCTTGGGCCAATCATCAGGAGACTGAATTCGAGTCCAGCTTTAGGCATGAAAGCTGACTAGGTGATATAGAGCCAATCACCGGGAGATTGTGAGTTCTAGTCCTGTCTTAGGCATGAAAGCCAGCTAGGTTACTTTGGCCCATTACCAGGAGATTGTGAATTCTACTTTTAATTTAGACATAAAAGCCAGCTGGGTAACTTTGGGCAAAACAGTCTCTCTCTCTCTCTCTCTCTCTCTCTCTCCCTCCCTCCCTCCCTCCCTCCCTCCCTCCCTCCCTCCCTCCCTCCCTCCCTCTCTCTCTCTCTCTCACACACACACACACACAACTCACCTCTTTTGTGGAGAAAATAGGAAAAGAGTGTGTTGGATATGTTCGCCACCTTGAATTGTTTGCAAAAATAATAAAGGCAGGATGCAAACAAATAAATGAAAAGTAAAGCATAACATTTGCGTCGGGGGTGGGATTCAAAAATTTGAGCAACCAGTTGCTGGGTGGTTGTGGCCATGGTGGCGTGGCCTACTCAGCCTCCTGCAACCGGGGGGGGGGGGAGGGTGAAAATGGCTTCACCCGGGCCCCGTAGTCTCTGTGGAGGCTGGAAACGGGCTCATTCCCGGACTTTCAGAACTTCTGGGAGGCCCATTTTTCACCCTCCCCAGGCTCTGGAAGCTTTTTCGGAGCCTTCGGGAGGGTGAAAACAGCCTCCCCTGGGCTCTGGAGACCGGAAATGGGCCCGTTTCTGGACTTACGGGAGGCCTGTTTTTCACCCTCCCAGAGCCTCCATATGGGGCCTTCACTTATATGGCATCCCAAACAGGCCGCGTGGAGACTCGTGGGCAAGGCGGGGCAGGGCCAGCCAGTCCTTCGGCGAGCCAGATATAAAATTAGCATCCGGTTCTCCCAAACGGATCCGAACCATCTGAATCCCACCCCTGATTTGGATGGAAAGGAAGAGTTGGTTTTTAAAGGGCTTCCATGATGATATATTTTTTGTTTTTGTTTAAGGGAGATGAAAAATGCAATTTCTGCCACTGAATTAAGCTCAGGATTTGAGGGAGCGGGGGGGGGGGGCTTGGCTTAAGCCAATTGGAAAAGTTTTGCTTTGCTGTAAGCAACAATTCTGCCAAAGGAAAATAAAAATAAAACCCCAAAGCATGCCTGAGAGACTCTCTGGCACATATGCTTGAAATTGGGGGAAAACGTCAACCATTCCTTTTCACACAGTACTGACCAGACTGGAATCTGATATCTCTTGAAACAGTTTGCTGATTTCCCAAACTTTATAAGAATTTGCCTTCTTTACAGCAAAATTCCAGTGAATGAAGGGATATTTATGTATTTATTTTAATCCTGCCTTTATTACTGGTTAGAAATAAGGCGATGCCCGTGCCTGATACGCCTTCCTCCTCCTGTTTTCCTTACGACAACAACCCTGTGAAGTGGGTTGGACTGAGAGAGAAGAACTGACCCAAAGTCACCCAGCTGGCTTTCATGGCTAAGTCAGGACTAGAACTCACGCTCTCCTAGTGATTGGCCCAAAGTCACCCAGGCTGCTTTCATGCCTAAGTCAGGACTAGAACTTACGGTCTCCTGGTAACTGGCCCAAAGTAACCCAGTTGGCTTTCATGCCTAAGACAGGACTAGAACTCTCAGTCTCCTGGTGATTGGCTCAAGGTCACCCAGCTGGCTTTCATGCCTAGGGCAGGACTAGAACTCACAATCCCCCGGTGATTGGCTGTATATCACCTAGTCAGCTTTCATGCCTAAGGCTGGACTAGAATTCAGGTTTTCATGCTTAAGACAGGACTAGAACTCACAGTCTCCTGGTGATTGGCTCGAAGTTACCAAGTCTGATTTCATGCCTACAGCTGGACTAGAACTCACTGTCTCTTGATGACTGGCCCAAAGTCACCCAGCCGGCTTTCATGCCTAAGACAGGATTAGAACTCACAGTCTCCTGGTGATTGGCCCAAAGTCACCCAGCCGGCTTTCATGCCTAAGACAGGACTAGAACTCACAGTCTCCTGGTGATTGGCCCAAGGTCACCCAGCTGGCTTTCATGCCTAGGGCAGGACTAGAACTCACAATCTCCCGGTGATTTGCTCTATATCACCTAGTCAGCTTTCATGCCTAAGGCTGGACTAGACTTCAGTCTCCTGATGATTGGCCCAAGGCCACCCAGCTGGCTTTCATGCCTAAGAATTAAACATAATTCTAGTTTCTGCCTTCATTTGTAAACCTCTTTTCATTTATTTTAAGATGGGATTTGAGCGCTGGAAGCTGCCCCGAAGTGCTAGGCAGTGATAGGATGGAGTATAAATTAAACCCAAATTGAAGGAGGTGTTTGAGGTGCATTTTCAGCGCAGGCAACAATGAATTTATCCCTTGTGAAAGTGAGTGCCAGGAAGAGGGACACCCCATTTCCATTCTCATGTAACACATGAACACACATGCGAAAACAAAGGAAAGGAGCTGAATAATATCGCTTCTCGCTCTGCTCAAATGCTGCCCAGTTCATTATTTGTTTTGGTTCCGAAATTCTGGCTGAAGAAAACTTGATTTAGAATTTCCCCAGTTTTCTTCCTTGGAAGCTCTTGAAATGGGATGACAAATGTTTTTACTCCTTTGATTTATGCAGCCGCCCACCTCATGGGTAAGACTCTAGGCAGCTGACCATAAAATCAAGGAAAGACAAAGTATAAAAAAATTCAGCAGATAAAAATAAAAACAGATAGCAGCCGAGCATCATAAGAAAAAATCACTAGTAAAGGCAAGAACATTTAGATAGATAGATAGATAGATAGATAGATAGATAGATAGATAGATAGATAGATAGATATGATAGATAGATACAATAGATAGATAGATACGATAGATAGATAGATACAATAGATAGATAGATACAATAGATAGATAGATACGATAGATAGATAGATAGATACAATAGATAGATACGATAGATAGATAGATAGATACGATAGATAGATAGATAGAAAGATATAGATATGATAGATAGATAGATAGATAGATAGATAGGATAGATAGATACGATAGATAGATAGATAGAAAGATATAGATATGATAGATAGATAGATAGATAGATAGATAGATAGATAGGATAGATAGATACGATAGATAGGATAGATAGATAGATAGATAAATATAGATATGAGATAGATAGATAGATAGATAGATAGATGATAGATAGATAGATAGATAGATAGATAGATAGGATAGATAGATAGATAGATAAATATAGATATGAGATAGATAGATAGATAGATAGATAGATAGATAGATAGATAGATAGATAGATAGATAGATAGATAGGCAAATGATCACTTAAACATGAGCCAGCTGTGTGCAGTAGCAGCCAAAAAAACTAATACAATCCTCGGCTGTCTAAACAGAGGCATAGAATCAAAATTACGTGAAGTATTAGTACCACTTTATGAAGCTTTAGTAAGGCAACATCTGGAATCCTGCATCCAGTTTTGGTCACCACGTTACAAAAAAAGATGTTGAGACTTTGGAAAAAGTGCAGAGAAGAGCAACTAAGATGATCAAAGGCCTGGAGACTAAAATATACGAAGAACGGTTGCAGGATTTGGGTTAGAGAAAAGAACTGGGGTGGGGGACACATGACAGCAGTATTGCATTATTTGAGAAGTTGCCTCAAAGAGGAGGGCATCAACTTATTTTCCAAAGCACCAGAAGGCAAGACAAGGAACCATGGATGGAAACTAATCAAGGAGAGAAGCAACCTAGAACTAAGGAGAAACTTCCTAACAGTGAGGACAATTAACCAGTGGAACAGCTTGCCACCAGAACTTGTGAGGGCCCCATCACTGGAGGTTTTAAAGAAAAGATTGGGCAGCCCCCTGTCTGGAATGGTATAGGGTATCTTGTTTTAGCAGGGGGTTGGACTAGAAGACCTCCAATGTCCCTTCCAGCTCTATTCTGATGGATGGATGGATGGATGGATGGATGGATGGATGGATGGATGGATGGATGGATGGATTGAAGAGCTGGGCTTCAGTGCACCCCCTCTGCTGGACAGAAGCTGGACAGATAGTCCTCAACTATCATTCTTTGATGCAAGATTCAGACCGGCTCAGTTACCAGGACCAGAAATTTACTCTTCCGATTGTTCAAACTCACGCTGGAGCCCAACTTCTGTCTACTGGAATATGTCCTTTGGATTATTCCATGAGTCGTATTCATGGGATGCCTTCCTATTGGTTGAGAATAGTCTCCAGCAAACTCCCCTCCCCTTTCGCTCCTCTTTTATTTCCTCTGGGAGGGGCCATTCATCGTCCACCTGTGGCCTTACTCCCAAGTCGACCGCTGTTCTTTAGCTGTTCCTTTCATCTGGCAGCTCTGCGCATGCGCACATTGGGAACAGGCTCCAGCTGTTCTTCTGCCTCACTGAAGTCTGACTCTGAAGGCAGCTGATAATTGGCATACGGCCTTGGCTCCCAACACAGAGCCTTCATCAGAGCCTTCCGCAGACTCCAGGACTGGCCCATGTTCCTCTCCAACCTCCTCACTGTCCGAATCTGCTGCCAGCTCTGCTGGCCACCGGCGGGGCAATAGCAATAGCAGTTAGACTTATATACCGCTTCATAGGGCTTTCAGCCCTCTCTAAGCGGTTTACAGAGTCAGCATATCGCCCCCACAATCTGGGTCCTCATTTTACCCACCTCGGAAGGATGGAAGGCTGAGTCAACCTTGAGCCGGTGAGATTTGAACCGCTGAACTGCAGATAACAGTCAGCTGAAGTGGCCTGCAGTACTGCACTCTACCCACTGCACCACCTTGGCTCTTGTTGGGGCCACAACAAAGTCAAAATGAGTCAACCTGGAGAACCACTCCAAACTGGGTAGAGGCTCCATGTTTGAGGAACCTCTATCCAGGCCTGATGTCCTCAGGAACCATCCTAGATGTCCCTTGCTTGTCCACCTCTTGCAGAGGAGAAACGAGAGAGATTTGGCCATTTGTAGATCTTGGGCATCTGGAACGGAGCCTCCACTTGGCCTCCGGCGTGGGTTATTGGCTTTGGCCTCTTCCCATCCTCCCAAACTTGACTAGAGACGAACCTCGGGGAAGGGAACGAGAGCCAACAGCATCCTTGGGTATCCCCCCCCCCCCGCTCTTAATTCAACATGGCTCCGGCAAGTTGGGAGAAGACGTGTAGCTTTTGGCGGCCAGCTGCTCCATAAACCTCCACTGTCTCCCCTCGAAAAGGAGAAACAGCTGCCGGAGTTGAAAGCAGCTGCGGTCAGCAGTAAAGTGTCCCTGGTCAGCTCCGTTCTCACCAGTAGGTGGTATTGTGGTCAGCCTTGATTGTGCGGAGGGCATCCCACCAGGGCGAGACACAAAGAAGGCACTGTTGTCCGGCTTCCTCATCTCTGTCCAGAGAGTAAGGAAAGTGGGGGAGGAGAGCGAACCCTGCCACAGACCCGTCATTACCACCCAATCTTCTTGTGTGGTCAACGCTTGCTCGTTGGAAACAATTAACGCTCTTTCTGGGACGAGACGATGGCCGCCAGGAAAGAGAATTGGACTTGGATCTGGGAAGGGATGAAAAGGCTCCCTATGAATTTCGTGTGTGGCAGATGGGATGGGTTTGGTGCCAATCGAGGAGAATATTTGCAGCTCAAGGGTCGAAAGGAGGGAAGGGGGGGGTCCTTGGTGCTCTCTCAGCTGGGCTGTTTTCTTGCAGACGTTTTGTGGCCCGGCTAGGTTACATCATCAGTGTTAGAAGGGAGGGGAGTTTATGGGGAGGGGAGGAAAAGGACGATGACGACGACTTTGTGCTCCTTGGTGCTCTCTGAAATTGGTGGTTTTCTTACAGACATTTCACGACCCAGCTGGCGTATTTTTTGGAGTATAAGACGCACCTCCCCCCCCAAAGAGGGTGAAAAACTGGGTGCGCCTTATACACTGAATACAGCATTTTGGGCCTCCCGAAACCCTGCCTCCTTTGGAAAAATGGCCGTGCATAGCCTTTAGGAGACTTCCAGAGTGCTCCTGGGGGCTGGGGAGGGCAAAAATGAATGAAAAAACGGGCCGTTTTTCACTCTTTTTTGCCCCCCCCAATCTCCCAGGAGCACTCTATAAGCCCCCGAAAAGGCTATGCATGCCCATTTTTGGACAAAAAATGGGCCGTTTCCATGAAAAACGGGCCATTTTGGGGGAGTCTGCAGAGTGAAAAAACTTTTTTTTTTTAATTTGCCTCTTCAAAATCTTGGTGCGTCTTATACTCTGAAAAATACGGTAGGTTACATCATCAGTGCTAGAAGGGAGTGGGGTTTGCAGAGAAGAGGAGGTGGATGGAAAGGAGGTGGAGTGGGGAGGAAAAGGACTGTGGGCCCCTTGGTGCTCTCTGAGCTTGGTTGTTTTCTTGCAGACGTTTCGTGGCCCAACTAGGTTACGTCATTAGTGCTACAAGGGAGTGGAGTCTGATCTTTGTTTAAGTGGCTCACCCTTTCAGTGCTAGTGGGAGCGTTCTTGGTTTGTTCCATTGATTAGATTCTTTCTTACAATTTGATTGTTTGTCTGAGTTGGTAGTTCCTTGATTGAGCTAAACAGAGAGCGAACCCAGCTTCCTTCTAGCACTGATGATGTTACCTAGTTGGGTCATGAAACGTCTCGAAAGATAAATTTAAAAAAAACACCAAGCTCAGAGAGCATCAAGGACATCAAAGTCCTCCTTCTCCTCTTCTTCCTAGACATAAAACTAGACATACCCAGTTTCTGCAACCGTTCTTCATAGGTTTTAGTCTCCAGTCCCCTAATCATCTTTTAACTATATTTCACTGGCTTCCTGTTAGCCGCTGGGATGGTTTTCCAGAACATCTGAATAGAGGAGGTTGTAAAATGTTAGGTTCCTTTGGTCAACAAGCCAGTTATGGCCCCAAGTGAAAGTCTGAGGTGGGAGATCTTTCCTGGGTTTTATGGCTGTCAAGATGCCTCCTGATGGGGATTCCAGGTAGGATAGGACCACCTTTGAAAGAAGGCCGTAAATGAAGATTTCTTACTGACAAAATCCTCTTTTTAATCACCTCACCCTGGCAGAAAGTAGGTGGACCCAAAGAACAAATTGTCACCACCAGTCGTGTTGATAACACATAAAAAGGCTTTTATCTGGCATTAAGAAAAAGGAAAAACAGTATTTTTTTATTATGGCATTTAAGGTTGACTAAAAGGATTCATATCAGCCCTGTTTGTTTCATGACCACACTCTAAAATAGTCTTTGGTACCCATTCATATAAGAAAACAGGTGGTCTATCCTTCCTTCCTTCCTTCCTTCCTTCCTTCCTTCCTTCCTTCCTTCCTTCCTTCCTTCCTTCCTTCGCCTTCAGTTTACTTTCTTTCTTTCTTTTTCTTTCTTTCTTTTTTCTTCCTCCCTCCTGTTCTTTCTTTTTTCCTTCCTTCCTTCCTTCCTTCCTTCCTTCCTTCCTTCCTTCCTTCCTTCCTTCCTTCCCCATCTTTATTACTTTTACAAATAACTCAAACTGGTGAACATATCTAAAAATTTCCTTCCTCCTCCTATTTTCTCCACAACAACCCTTTGAGGTGAGTTGGGCTAAGAGTAACTGGCCCAAAGTCACCCAGAATGCTTTCATGCCTAAGGTGGGACTAGAACTCACCATCTCCTTGTGATTGGTCCAAAGTCTCCCTGCAGGCTTTCCTGTCTAGGGCAGGACTAGAACTCACAGCCTCCTGGTGATTAGCCCAAGTTCACCCAGTCAGCTTTCATGCCTAGGGCTGGACTAGAACTCACATTCTCCAGGTTTCTAAGCCAGCACTAGGCCAAACTGGCTCCCTATATTCAGTTGTTGTTGTTAGTTGTGAAGTCATGTCCGACCCATCACGACCCCATGGACCATGTTCCTCCAGGCCTTCCTGTCCTCTACCATCCTTAAGTTCACGCTGACTGCTTTGGTGACTCCATCCAGCCACCTCATTCTCTGCCGTCCCCTTCTTCTTTTGCCCTCCATCGTTCCCAGCATGAGGCTCTTCTCCAGGGAGTCCTTCCTTCTCATTAGGTGGCCAAAGCCTTTGAGTTTCCCCTTCAGGATCTGGCCTTCTAAAGAGCAGTCAGGGTTGATCTCCTCCAGGACTGACCAGTTGGATGGCCTTGCAGTCCAAGGGACTCAATGCAGGAGTCTTCTCCAGCACCAGAGTTCAAAGGCCTCCATTCTTTGGCCCTCAGCCATCCTCATGGTCCAACCTTCACAGCCATCCATTGCAACTTGGAAAACCACAGCCTTGACTATGCACACTTTTGTTGGAAGGGAGATGTCTCTGCTTTTTAGGATGCTCTCTAGATTTGCCATTGCATTCCTCCCCAGGAGGAATCTCTAGGACTGACCAATTGGATGGCCTTGCAGTCCAAGGGACTCAATGCAGGAGTCTTCTCCAGCACCAGTGTTCAAAGGCCTCCATTCTTTGGCGCTCAGCCTTCCTTGTGGTCCAACTTCCAGAGGGATTTTCAGCTCTATATTGAGTATACATTCAATATACTGTGATTCTAGATACTTTCTATATACTGTCATTAGATGAATTCTGTGGAAAGGGAGACAGGGGCGGCAATTGCCTTGTAGAGCTTTCAAACATGAAGGGAAGTGTGCCCTGGGCCTTTGGGTTCCAAGAAGGCCACAGCACTTCAATTGTTGCACAAGATGAGGGTCAGCTCTGTATAACGTTACGAGGCGTGAAATTTCCTGACAGTGAGAACAATTAGTAATCGGTGGAACAGCTTGCCTTCGGATATTGTGGGTGCTCCATCAGTGGAAATTTATAAGAAACTGGAGAGCCATTTGTTTGGCGTAGTGAAGGGCTTCCTGCATTAGGACATGGTGGCTCAGTGGCTAAGACGCTGAGGTTGTCGATCAGAAAAGTCGACAGTTCGGCGGTTCGAATCCCTAACGCCGCGTAATGGAGGGAGCTCCCGTGATTTGTCCCAGCTTCTGCCAACTTGCAGTTCGAAAACACGTAAAAATGCAAGTAGAAAAATAGGAACCACCCTTAGTGGGAAGGGAACAGCGTTCCATGCGCCTTTGGCATTGAGTCATGCTGGCCACATGACCACGGAGACGTCTTCGGACAGCGCTGGCTCTTCGGCTTTCAAACGGAGATGAACATTGCCCCCTAGAGTCGGGAACAACTAGCACACAAGTGCAGGGGGAACCTTTACCTTTAGGTCTCCTGCTCGAGCAGACGGCTGGACTAGAAGACCTCAAAAGGTCCCTTCCCACTGTCTTATTCTGTACAGGTAGTCCTCAATCTACAACCACAACTGAGTCCAAAACTTCTACTGCTAAGCGAGATATTTCTTAAGCCAGCTTTGCTCCATTTTACAACCTTTTCTTGCCACAGTTGCTAAGTGAATCACTTCACTTGTTAAGTCAGCAACCCGGTTGTTAAGTGAATCTCAAGCCTCAGTGGTTAAGTGAATCTGGCTTTGCCGCTGACTCTGCTCATCGCCAAAGGGGATCGCCTGACCCCAGGACACTGCAACCGTCATAAATACGAGTCGGTTGCCAAACAACCTGAATTTTGATCAGGTGACCACGGGGATGCCACAAGCATTGTTGGATGGTGGGGTGGGGGGGAAATATGGTCGTTAAGTGTGAAAATTAAGTCACCTCGAAAAGTCTCTAAGCAAACTGCTGTAAATCAAGGATTACCTCGTATTCTGCAGCATCTCTGGCTATAATCTTATCCCTGTTTGTGAGAAAAAGACAACTTCCCTCTAAAACAGCCGCAAAACAGATCTGTAGTGTTGTGTCAACGCAGCTGGGGAGAAAACAGAGCTCGGCCGGGCCTGGTCTAGACGTTTTTCGCTTTTTGGTGATTGCTGGGTGGATGGGAAGATGAAAGGGGCTTTAAAAATCCCCCCAGGCCTCTGTGGCATCAGGGGATTGGAAGGAAATTTGATGTACAACTTTGGGGGGGTCCTTGTTTAGATGGGGAGGAAATTAGTCTTCTCCTGTTTAAAACCGAAGAGGGGTTGTTTTTTCCCCCCCTTTTGGAGGGGTGGGTGAGGGAAATTACAGATTTTCAATCAAGATAAACCGACAAGTTCTTCAGATGTGGGTTGCTCTGGGCCTGTAAAACATGGTTAAGCGGAGAGAAAGCGAGGAAGAAAAATGGGGAATGTTTAATCTCCCACTTCTGCGTTAATCGGAGGAGATGTGAGCTTTCAAAAGCAGAGCTCCTGAGATACCTAGATGGGTCCCCATCGGTGGAATGATCTGTGTCCTCTCAACCCCCGCCCCCAAGCATGAGCAGGGGTTGGACTAGAAGACCTCCAAGGTCCCTAATCAAGAGGATTAAGGGCCTGGAGGCTAAAGCATATGAAGAACTGGGAATGTCTAGTTTAATGAAAAGAAGGACTAGGGGAGACATGATAGCAGTCTTCCAATATCTCAGGGGTTGCCCCAAAGAAGAGGGAGTCAAACTATTCTCCAAGGCACCTGAGGGTAGAACAAGAAGCAATGGGTGGAAACTAAATCAAGGAGAGAAGCAACTTAGAACTGAGGAGAATTTCCTGTCAGTGAGAACAATTAATCAATTGTCAATCAACAATTAATCAGTGGAACAACTTGCCTCCAGAAGTTGTGGAGGCTCCATCGTTGGAGGTTTTTAAGAAGAGGTTGGACAACTACTTGCCTGAAATGGTACAGCGTCTCCTGCTTGAGCAGGGGGTTGGACTAGAAGACCTCCAAGGTCCCTTCTCTTCCCTCCTCTCCTCCGTTCCAACTCTGTTCTTCTCTTCTTCTCTCTTCTCTTTTCTCTTCTCTTCTCCCTTCCCAACTCTTCTCTTCCCTTCCAACTCTGTTCTTCTCTTCTTCTCTCTTCTCTCCTCCCCTCCCAACTCTTCTCTTCCCTTCCAACTCTGTTCTTCTCTTCTTCTCTTTTCTCTTCTCTTCTCCCTTCCCAACTCTTCTCTTCCCTTCCAACTCTGTTCTTCTCTTTTTCTCTCCTTCTCTCTTCTCTTCTCTCCTCCCCTCCCAACTCTTCTCTTCCCTTCCAACTCTGTTCTTCTCTTCTCCTTGTCTCTCCTCTCCTCATCTCCTCTCCCCCCTCCCCTCCTCTTTCTCAAAGCACTTGAAGGCAAATCAGGAAGCGAAGGATGGAAACCAATCAAGGAGAGACGCAACCTAGAACTACGGAGAAATTTCCCGACAATGAGGACAATTAACCAGTGGAACAACTTGCCTCCAGAAGTTGTGAACGCTCCAACACTGGAGGTTTTCAAGAAGCGACTGGACAAGCACTTGTCTGGAATTGTATAGGGTCTCCTGCCTGAGCAGGGGGTTGGACTAGAAGACCTCCCAGGTCCCTTCCAACTCTTGTTATTCTATTCTATTCTATTCTGACTGCAAGGTAGGCCCGCACGTTATTAATTTGGTGGCTCAACCTGGCGAACAAAGGATCCGTCTGTGGCAGGGTCTCTAAAGTATCACTGAAACTGGGCCGTCCATTGTGTCCAAAAATTCCCCTTGGAATAATTGGCCTTTGTTTCAGGCCGAGCGGCAGAACGAAGGAGAAAAGGGGGGGGGATGCGCAAGCGCCGCGCGCACACACACACACACACACACACAATCACAACCCAATGGCCCACCACTCTTGCCAGGCATTAGCTGGGAGCCATGTCACATGAGTTTATTACTCCCCTATTTAAAACCTTTTCCACAAGAGAAGGATTATTTTCCTGGTATTACTACGACCGGTAACATATAATCAGGACTCTATGCTTTCCCCCCCCCCTTCGACAACCCCCCTCTCATGCCCCAGCAATTCCCCCCCCTCCAAGCAACTTTATAATTCACGAGTCTTCCCCCCCTCCCCAAGTTCAAGCAAAGTTGAAAGGTGAAAAGGGCTGGAGGTTTCATAGCCGCCTGTTGAAAGGAAGATAGAAAATTAAGAGGAGGGGGCCCGGGTGGTCTTCCGAAAAGAAAAGGGGAGGGGGAAAAAAGATTCTGAAACAAATTTGGCATCTTTTTTTGCCCCGCATGTCCCCCACCCTGCTCTGCTCCGACGGAAAGCTCAACTATTTCTTAATTTAAAAATCTCAAGAGTTGTAAAAGAAGGCCGGGGGGGGGGGGGAATGCATCCGCGGGACGCGATCCGTATGCTGGCGTTCCCACAAGCATTGGAAAACACGCTGGAAATGCCCATGTTTTATGTGACACCCTCCCCCCCCCGTTCTATACAATACAATACAATAGCAGAGTTGGAAGGGACCTAGAGGTCTTCTAGTCCAGTGTTTTTCAACCTTTTTTGTGCAAAGGCACACTTTTTTCATGAAAAAAATCACGAGGCACACCACCATTAGAAAATGTTAAAAAAAATTAACTCTGTGCCTATATTGAGTGTATATTGGGTGTTTTTCCCACGGCACACCTTACACTATGTCACGGCACACTAGTGTGCCGCGGCACAGTGGTTGAAAAACACTGTTCTAGTCCAACCCCGTCTAGGCAGGAAACTCTATACCGTTTCAGACAAATGGCTATCCAGCATCTTCTTAAAGACTCCCAGTGTTGGGGCATTCACAACTTCTGGAGGAAACTTCTGTTCCACTGATGAATTGTTCTAACTGTCGGGAAATTTCTCCTTAGTTCTAGGTTGCTTCTCTCCTTGATTAGTTTCCACCCATTGCTTCTTGTTCTGCCCTCAGGTGCTTTGGAGACTAGTTTGACTCTCTCTTCTTTGTGGCAGCTCCTGAGATATTGGAAGACTGCTATCCTGTCTCCCCTGGTCCTTCTTTTCATTCAACTAGACATGCCTAGTTCCGGCAACCGTTCCTCATATGTTTTAGCCTCCAGTTGCCTAATCATCTTTGTTGCTCTTCTCTGCACTCTTTCTAGAGTCTCCACATCTTTTCTACATCATGGCGACCAAAACTGAATGCAGTATTCCAAGTGTGGCCTTACCAAGGCCTTGTAAAGTGGTATTAACCCTTCACCTGATCTTGATTCTATCCCTCTGTTTATATAGCCTAGAACTGTGTTGGCTTTTTTGGCAGCTGCTGCACACGGCTTCTCTTGAGGAAACTTTCTCCTCAGGAAAGGCAGTGATATTACAGACCTGCAGATTAACAGAGTTGGAAGGGGCCTTGTAGGTCATCCAGTCCAACCCCCAATCCCCACCTGTGGTCCAATTCTCGCTGGGCCTTTCAAGATGGCAGCCCAAGATGGCGTCTGTGGGATAGTGTGGCCTGACTAGGGAAGGTTTAGGACTGGAGGTGGCTTCTTAAACTGGCAGACTGAGGCCTGAGGGAAGGGGATAGTTGCAGCTCAGGGTTGAAGTGTGGGGTCCTTGGTGCTCTCTGATCTTGGTGGTTTTCCTCGCAGACGTTTTATGACCCAACTAGGTAACATCATCCAGTGCTAGAAGGCAGTGGGGTCTTCAGAGAGGGGGAGGAGCCACAGCAGCAGCTGTTATCAATGGTAGTAAGGGAAAAAAGGGAGAAAGGGAGGAAGGGAGGGAGGGAAGGAAGGGAAGGGAAGGGAAGGGAGGAAGGAAGGAAGGAAGGAAGGAAGGAAGGAAGGAAGGAAGGAAGGAAGGAAGGAAGGAAGGAAGGAAGGAAAGACAGTGTTGCATCTAATTTGCTTTACAGGTAATCTTTGGCTTATGACCACAATTGCGCCTGTCATAAATATGAGTCAGTTGCCAAAGGTCTGAACGTTGATCACATGACCATGCACTAACAGTTGTGTGAAAATTGGTCACAAGCCACTTTTTTCAGTACTATGATAACCTCAAACAGTCACTAAATGAACTGTTGTAAGTCAAGGACTACCTGTACATAGAGCTTGCTTGTTTCACTCCCTCCTCCCATCCTTCCTTCCACCCACTCTTCCTTCTTTGCTTTCTTCCTTTCCTCCCATCCTTCCTTCTTTGCTTCCTTCCTTCTTTGCTCCCTCCCTCCTCCACTCCTTCCGCTCTTCCTTCCTCCCTCCCTCCCTCCCTTCCACTCTTCCTTCCCTCCTTCCTTCCTCCCTTCTCCCATCCTTCCTTCCCTCCTTCCTTCTGATCTTCCTTCCCTCCCTCCCTCCCTCTGCTCTTCCTTCCTCCTCCCATCCTTCCTTCCTACCTTGCTACTTTCCCCCCACTGTCCTTTCTTCCTCCCTTCTTCCTCCCTTCCCAAGAAGGGGCGTAAAATGCTTCAGAATTTTAACCATTTCCTTACTTAACAACAGAAAATGTGTGTGCCATTGTGGGTGTAAATCAAGGATTACCTTTATAGGAGGACTTAGAAACTCAGGAATTGACAGAGTTTATGAACTGAATTTAAGTAATCTCTCTGGCTTTCAACTGCCCCAGTGTTGGCTGCAGAGAAACTCTACACAATTTTCTGCTTGCAGGAATTTAACTCTTTTAAAGACACACAAACACACACACACACACAGACGTTAATTGAAAACAAAAATGAGCCTGCTTAAGACAACGTGGATTTCAACCCTCGAAATCCAAATGTCAATCCTAGCACAAATCCATGGGGGAAACTGAGGCAAGCCCACTCCTCCCCCTCAAGCAAAGCCACTTGGGAGCTGTAACAAAAATACCCACATTTTTCATCGGAATTATGTTATATAAACCCCGCCGTATTTATTTATCTTTGCGTGGCATTCGTTGGGTTCCGATTCTTTCCCAAATTCTCCGAAAGGTTACAGGCAGAGATCATCCTAGAAGCAGTGAAATACATCCGAGGTTCAGAGTTGTAAAACCTTTTCTGCAAAATGCATTCGCCGTAAAGTTCGACCGCCATTCCGTTGCTATTGTCATTGTTTTTTTTTTATACCTTGTTAAAACTTGTTTGAATAAAAGAGGATCTAATCTCGCCGCCGGGATGCAAAAATAATTCCGGTGAGATTAGAACTGAATTTGCACGATGGAATTTCCTGAATGAGGAGGTGTTCCAACCTTGGCCATTTTAAGATCTGTGGACTTCAATTCCCAGAATTCTATGCTGGGCTGGGGAATTCTGGGAGTTGAAGTCCACAAGTCTTACTAGTTCCCAAGATTGGACACCCTTGCTTAATGCAAAGTGTCTTTCACAAATTACCAGATCCCCAGTCAACACAATAGGTAGTCCTCGATTTACAGCAGTTCATTTAGTGACCATTCAAGGTTACTGATCAAAGCCACAATTTTTTATGCTTCCCTGTAAAATGAGGACCCAGATTGTTGGGGGCAAGATGCTGACTCTGTAAATCGCTTAGAAAGAGCTGTAAAAGCACTATGAAGAGGTGTATAGGTGCCCTTCCTTCTTTCCTTCCTTCCTTCCTTCCTTCCTTCCTTCCTTCCTTCCTTCCTTCCTTCCTTCCTTCCTTCCTTCCCTCCCTCCCATGGTAGCACAGTGATTAAAATGCAGTATTGCAGGCTAAATCTGCCCACAGCAGGAGTTCAATCCCGACTGGCTCAAGGTTAACTCAGCTTTCCATCCTTCCGAGGTTGGTAAAATTAAGACCCAGATTGTTGGGGGCAAGAGGCTGACTCTGTAAACCGCTTAGAGAGGGCTGGAAAGTACTATGAAGTGGTGTATTAGTGCCCTTCCTTCCTTCCTTCCTTCCTTCCTTCCTTCCCTCCCTCCTCATTGTGGCGTAGTGGTTAAAATTGCAGTATTGCAGGCTGGCTCTGCCCACAGCCAGGAGTTCGATCCTGACCGGCTCAAGGTTGACTCAGCCTTCCATCCTTCCGAGGTCGGTAAAATTAAGACCCAGATTGTTGGGGGCAAGAGGCTGACTCTGTAAACCGCTTAGAGAGGGCTGTAAAGTACTATGAAGTGGTGTATTAGTGCCCTCCCTCCCTCCTTCCTTCCCTCCCTCCTTCTCATGGTGGCGCAGTGGTTAAAATTGCAGTATTGCAGCAATACTGACTCTGCCCACTGCCAGGAGTTTGATCCTGACCGGCTCAAGGTTGACTCAGCCTTCCCTCCTTCCGAGGTGGGTAAAATGAGGACCCAGATTGTTGAGGGCAAGAGGCTGACTCTGTAAAACCACTTAGAGAGGGCTGTAGAAGCATTGTGAAGCAGTATATAAGTCTAAGTGCTATTGCTATCTTCCTTCCTTGTGGTTAGAATGCAGCATTGCAGGCTCACTCTGCCCACTGCCATGAGTTCGATCATCTCCTTCCTTCCTTCCTTCCTTCCTTCCTTCCTTCCTTCCTTCCTTCCTTCCTTCCTTCCTTCCTTCCTTCCTTCCTGTTAGAATACAGTATTGCAGGCTAATTCTGCTCACTGCCAGGAGTTTGATTCTGGCCGACTCAAGGTTGACTCAGCCTTCCCTCCTTCCGAGGTGGGTAAAATGAGGACCCAGATTGTTGGTGGCAAGAGGCTGACTCTGTAAAACCACTTAGAGAGGGCTGCAAAGCACGATGGAGCAATACGTAAGCTTAAGTGCTAATGCCGTTTTAAATTCCCTGGGTCTCCGTATATTCTAAAGAACTGGCTGTGCCTTGGTGTTCAGCTGAAAGCGACTTGAGGTCTTTGCCAGGATTGTGAGTGAGTGTGTGAGCCACCACAAGCCGCACCTGGAAGTGTGTGCATAACACTCACTTGTTCACATCATCTCTCTCCGGCCTCCAGCCCTAACTCTTTCATATATAGTCCCGAGAACCAAGCCAGGTTCTGTAGGCGTTGTTTGAGGACGACACTTATGTAACATATTTTCTCTAAGGACTTCGGAGAACCATATATGGTTCTCCTCTATTTTTATCCTCTCAGGGACCTTCTCAAGAAAACTAGCCAGAAAGTGAGGACTGAACGTATTATCACATGTGGTGGACGTGTCCCTCAGCAAAAAAAAAATATTCGATAAGGATTAAAAAATGGTTAGAGGAAATGGTAAAACAGCAAATAAGAGTTAAAACTGGAGCTATTCCTATTAGGGAAATATAACAAATAAATAAAAACAATTGAAGAATTGGCAGAACAGAACATGAAAGTTGACTGGCTAACTTACCTCCAAATCAAAACTAAATACAATAATGATACTAAATTATACGGCATCGAAACAGAACCACACGAATTGGATAAAATTATTCAAAGCTCAGATAGAAAGATGATAGGGAGAATATATAAATTCCTCCTGAAGTATAAAATGGAAGAGGAAACTGTGAAAGAACAAATGATAAAATGGGCACAGAACTTTGGCTATAATATTGAATTAGACAAATGGGAAAAAATTTGGGGGAACAAGCTTAAAAATGACATTATCAGTTGCATACAAGGAAAACCAGTACAAAATGTTTGAGAAGAGATTAGACAACCATGTCTGAAATGGTGGATAGCTAGGGGGTGTCAAATTCAAGGCCCACGGGCCAGATCTAGCCCGTGGGCCGCTTTGATCTCATCCTCTGGGCCAGCCTGGAAACAGAGAAGGACAGGCCCATGGTGCCCCTGCTAGTGAAAATGGAACTCGGTGTGTGTGTGTGTTTGTCCCCCCCCCCCCCATGCCCCTTTTTCAGCCACAATGGCCGTCCGCAGCCCTCTGCCAGTGAAAATGGAGCTGGGGCTCCATTTTCACTGGCAGAAGGCTAGTAAAAGAAACTAAAAGCAGAACAAAAGGAGAAATGTTTCCCCTTTTGCATTTGAGCATGCAAAAAGGGACAGGAAAGGAGAAAGGGAAAGAGGAACGAAGAAGAAAAAGAAGGGAAGAGGGAAAGGAAGAAGAAAGGAGAATGAAGAGGGAAAGGAAGGGAGGAAGGAAAAAAAGGAAGGAGATTATAACAGATAACAGATTAACAGAGTTGGAAGGGATCTTATAGGTCATCTAGTCCAACCCCACGCCTAAGCAGGAGACCCTACACCATTTCCGACAAATGGCAATCAAATCTCTTCACGAAAGTCTCAAGTGATGAAGCCCACACAATTTCCAAAGGCAACTTCTGTTCCATGGGTTGATCATCATCATCATCATCATCATCATCATCATCATCATCATCATCATCATCATCATCATCATCATCATCATCATGTGGTTAATTTCTGGTGAGATTCACAGCCTTTGGGGCTGGTTGGTAGTTCAACAGCTCGAGCCCTAACCAAGGACCTAGGAACTGTTAAGGTAACGTCGGAGGATATAAGCTCTTCCAAGTAGGGCGGTTTTCTGTAGAATCAGAATGTTCAAGTCTGATAAATTTAAAATTTCCAAATAGCGAGGTAGCCCTTTGGGTATTGCTCCAAGGGCTCCAATTACAATAGGGACAACACACAATTTCTTTTTCCACAGTTGCTCAACTTCAATTTGCAAGTCCCAGTACTTTGTGATTTTTTCTTGCTGTTTATCTTCAATTCGTGCATCTCCAGGTATTGCAATGTCAATGAACCATACTTTTTTCTTTTCAACTATTATTATGTCAGGTGTGTTGTGGGCCAAGTGCCTATCAGTCTGGATTTATTATTATTTCTTCTTCTTCTTCTTATTATTATTATTATACAATTGTATCACAGCGGCCAGTTGTTTCGCCGGATTTGGCATTGGTTACTAGTCGGGCCCCACCCAGGGGCCTAGGACGTCGTAACGTATTTTCGTAATATGCGTGCAGATCCAAGCAGTGCGGCTTTTTGCATTTGACTGATGGTGATTTTGTCAATTTTTAATTGTTTTAAATGTAATTCCAGAGCTTTTGGAATAGCACCCAGTGTGCCGATTACCACTGGAATTACCACTGCTGGTTTGTGCCATAGTCGTTGGATTTCGATTTTTAAGTCCTGGTATTTCGCGATTTTTTCATATTCCTTCTCGTCGACCCTGCTATCACCTGGTATTGCGATGTCTATGATTGTGACCTTATTTTTCTCAACCAGTGTGATGTCTGGTGTATTATGCGCCAGTATTTTGTCCGTTTGTATACGGAAATCCCACAAGATCTTGACCATCTGATTTTCGGTGACTTTTTCAGGCTGATGTTTGTTGCTGTTTTAATATTATAATTTTTGCACAAATTCCAATGGATCATTTGTGCTACTGAATTGTGTTGTTGTTGTTATTATTATTGATATTGGTTGATTGTTTATAGGTTGATTGGTTATTGTTTTGGTTGATTATAATGAGAGGGAGGGAGGGTCTCAGGAAAGTGCTGCCTTAGCAGTTGGCCACCACAGGTGACCCCTCCAAGCGTCCTATGCCATACCCACCATGCCCATGCCCTACCTCCCCCTCCGGCCCTCCGAGGTCAAACAGAACCCTGATGGTGTAGGGTCTCCTGCTTGAGCAGGGGGTTGGACTAGAAGACCTCCAAGGTCCCTCCCATCTCTGTTATCTTGTTAATCCCATAGGGGTGAGGAGGCTTTTCAGAATTCGGAGGCGGTGGTACTTTAACCCTAGTATAAATCAATGAACGAGTAAGTGAAGGAATGAACGAACGGAGAGTGCATTCCAGAGCTCCACGCCCAATTTCACCAGGGCTTCAACTCTACGGCAGGAGAAGTCAACACTGCTTCACAGAGGACACCAACTGTACATGACCCACATTACGCGAAAGGTGAGATGTCAAACCCTAAGCCCCAAATTTATTACACCCTCTAATTTATACAGTCACGGCTTTTTAAAACGCATTTGGGGAGATTAATGGGCTCCCGCGTAAAACAATGCTATTTTAAGTGCATATTTCAAACGGGACAGGGCAGCCCTGCTGTTCCCTTCTTTTAAATTATATGTTGTTGGCCTTTCGGGGTTGTGTAATGTTGGAGTGTCACGGCTTTGTTGCACAGGCAGGCGATGACACGTAAGGCTGGAATAAAACAGCAATCTGGTTTTAAAATAATTATTATTATTCTTGCTTTTTGGGTTCACTTTGGGGTGCTTTTTTTTTTTTGATGGGACTCGTCCAACTGGGTTTGTGCCTTATTTTCCTGTCTTTTTAATTAGATAATTTATGGGGCTGTTGCTGAGAAGGGGGGAAAAAAACATGTTGGCACCCTTCTCCCTTTTACGGGCAAATTCCCTGTCTAACCCAAATTAGAGCCATATCTCATTTGAAAGGTTAAAAGTGTACCTTTTCTGTCTCGAAATTAGTCTGGAAAAAGGCTGAAGACGTTTTGGTGGCTCAGAAGAAGGACAAGAATTGGCCTCTTCCAGCAGGTTTGACACACAAAAAGGTGAATGAGAAGGTAAAATGTTCCTTTATACCGAATGTCAGGCAATTGGTTTAGGGGAGCAAAGACCAGGCTGGGGGGGAAAGGGTGTCCTTCAGTGACTTTTGGCCAAGTCTACAGATTAACAGGTCTTGTGAGAACAGACAGAAAATATGATCAATCCAACACTAATTGTGGGATCCTTGGGGATCTCTGAGCTTGCTTGTTTTCTTGCAGACATTTCATTACCCAACTAAGTAATGTCATCAGTGCTAGAAGGAAGTGAAATTTGCAGAGAGGAGGAGGAGGAGGAGGAGGAGGAGGAGGAGGAGGAGGAGGAGGAGGAGGAGGAGGAGGAGGAGGACAACGACGATGACTGTGGGATCCTTGGTGATCTCTGAGCTTAATTTTTTTATCTTGCAGACATTTCATTACCCAACTAAGTAATGTCATCAGTGCTAGAAGGAAGTGAGATTTGCGGAGAGGAGGAGGAGGACTGTGGGATTCTTGGTGCTCTCTGAGCTTGGTTGTTTTCTTGCAGACATTTCATTACCCAACTGGATAACATCATCACTGCTAAAAAGTGGGGAGGAGGAGGAAGAGGAGGAGGACTGTGTGGTCTTTGGTGCTCTCTGAACTCGGTTGTTTTCTTGCAGGCCTTTCATTACCCTACTAGGTATCGTAATCAGTAACCACATCATGCAGTGATGATGTTATCTAGACAGGTCGTGAAACATCTGCAAGCAAACTGCCAAGCTCAGAGAAGGCCAAGAACCCTCCTACCTGGGAAAACTTGTGGCGAGACAATTTACCAATTCTATTTAATTATTTGAAATCAATAAAAATAGCATTTTAATGGTTGCCATTCACATTTCATTCTGCCCCTCCTTTCGCATCCTTTCTTTAACAATTCTATTCCACCATTTCTTTGATATTAGTGTAACTCTGTGGTCCTGCAGCTGTCAGATTCGGGTTAATGTCAGGGTTCCAAATAGCATCCAAAATTAAATCAGAGTCCAAGGCAAAGTATTGCTCAAAGTTCCAATTTATTGAGAGAGCCATGTTGGCACATCTGGGGAAACCCACATCTGAAAGCTTCCCGGTTTCTCCCACCCAGTTGAAAGTTCAAGATCTTGCCCCCACACCCACAAGCCCATCCCATGGTCCAATCATCCACTGCCATGCTGGCAGCTTCCACCCATCTAGTTCTGGTCAGGTGCAGAGGTGCAAAGACAAAGGATGACCTTGGCTTTCTAGAAAGAATGTTGTTATGGCTACATACTATCTAACTCCATACAATCCCCACCTCCCATTTTCCCACAATAGAAAAGGCATAGTAAAATAATAGAAAGTGTGGCAGGCCAAAGATCCAAAAGCAAAGATGGCTGCAGGCCTAACACCAGTGAGTTGGCTGTGGCGAATTGTCACAGACCCCTTCGACTCAGTGGGAATGGCAAGAGTCACGCGGAGAAGGACTCGGAAAAGATGCTTGACCCGTCGCCTTCTGTGCTTATGACTGAAAGGAAATTGTTAAGCCCGTAATAAGGCGGTCTTTAAAACTTTCAGCGTCTTAAGCCCCCTCCGCTTTTTACATGGCCATTTCCAAAGCCGACAACCTTAAAGATAAAGATGAAAACACGGCCTTTAAAGTGAAGCATTAGATCAAGGTTCCTTCTTTTAAAAGATGAAATGAGGAACTGAAAATAAACTGATTATCCATGCATCAGAAGGACCAGTTGCTAAGCGTTTCTGGATTGGAAGGATAAGATATCCGCTCTTCGCTTATTACAGCTTTCTTGATCCAGGGAGATTTAAGCAACTGGTCCCAATTAGATGTTTTTAAGCTAGACAAGCGCCATCCATAAAGACATATTTATAGAACAACTTAAAACTGTGGAGATTAAAATGACAAGGGGGGGGGGAATCACTCCCTCCTTCTTACTCCAAGTCATTTACTGACCATTAACTCCAGAGAGGGATCCTAAGCACCAATCTAGTGTAGGGAAATTAAATCATTTAACTCTCGTTAAATCAGGATGATAAACAGTGGCGTGTAAGTGGAAAGGACAACAGAAAGGTTTAAGGATTGCATTGATAAGCCGGGAAGATTTGGGAATTGGGGAGGGGGCTGTTCTTCCAGCCGGGTCACCTTATTCTGAAAGAAGAGGGGGACATACCAAGGAATATAACACAGGTAGCCCTCCATTTACAATAGTGACTGAGCCCAACATTTCTGTTGCTAAGCGAGATAGTTGTTAAGTGAGTTTTTTGCCATTTGACGATCTTTCTTGACACCGTTGATAAGTGAATCACTGCAGTTGTTTAGTAAGTAACACGGTTGGTCATGTTGTGGCCCACCAGTGGCCAGTGGAGCTGGTGGCAGATTCAGACAGTGAAGAGGTTGGGGAGGAACATGGGCCAGTCCTGGAGGCTGGGGAAGGCTCTGATGAGGGCTCTGTGTCGAGGCAGAGCGGGGACCAAGGCCATCTGACAGTTATCAGCTGCCTTTGGAGTCAGAGATCAATGAGGCAGAAGAACAGCTGGAGCCTGTTCCCAGTGTGCGCATGCGCAGAGTTGCCAGACAAAGGGAACAACTAAGGAACAAAGGCCGAATTGAGAGTAAAGGTACAGGCTGATGGTGAATGGCCCCTCCCATAGGGAATAAAGAGAAGCGAAAGGGGAGTGGAGTTTGCAGGATACAATTTGTTCCTTTAATTAGTGTGAAGATTTGTTCGTGACTCTCAGACACTCCTTGCCAAGTATTTTCCGGCACAGCTTTGCGTTTAGAAGACATCGGCCTGGCAGCTCTCCAAGCCTTGATAAGGTCTGTGGTTGTAAATTCACCCTTGAAAGACTGTTTGCCGGGACTTTGCTGGATGTGAATGAGAGGAATTCACATTAGCTTAATAAAAAAGGGGTTTTGTTGGGACAAGGAGTCTGCTTCATGGTTTGAGGAAGCCTAGGTCAGAACAGTTCAGTGACTCTGGTTTCCCCATTGACATTCCTTGTCAGGAAGTCACAAAAGGGGATCACCTGATCCCTGTGTCAACCCTGAAGCTGACCTGACCGAAGCCATTTTGACAGCTTCAGTGTTACCACACTGAAGTTGAAGGATAGGGAGAGGGGAGTAGAGATAGCTGAGGTTTTGCAGCCGAAACAAAATACTTTCTTTTGGGAACCAAGGACATTCTCACACCTGGTCAGAGACAGGAGGAGTGAAGTCACCAGGCAACCGTATGGTGCCTTGATTGGACCATGTGACTGATTGTTTGGGGAAGGGGAAAAATTTTCATATTTACCGTATTTTTTTGAGTATAAGACGCACCTTTTTCCCTCAAAAAAGAGGGTGAAAATCTGGGTGCGTCTTATACACTGAATGCAGCATTTTTGGCCTCCCAAAATCCTGCCCCCTTTGCAAAAATGGCTGTGTATAACCTTTAGGAGGCTTCCAGAGTGCTCCTGGGGGCTGGGGAGGGCAAAAACTAGCAAAAAAGGCTGTTTTTTTGCTTGTTTTTGCCCTCCCAGCCCCCAGGAGCACTCCATAAGCCTCCTAAAAGGCTATTCATGCCTCTTTTTTTAAAACAAAAAAACGGGCCCGTTTTTGCAAAAAAAAGGGCCGTTTTGGGGAGGTCTGCAGAGGTTTTTTTAATTTGCCTTTTCAAAATCCTGGTGCATCTTATACTCAGTAATTAGGTGAAAACAGTGGGAATCTTCAGAGTCGGTTTTCACCAGATCTGTGCCAATATGATACATCCAATAACGCTATTCTTTGAGGAAATCTACCTGGTTCGGAGTTTTGCTTGCTATGGGTGTATTTCTTGGAACCCCGACACCCGGGAATTTGGGCAACCTCAGAAAATTCCCGGCTAGGACGTTATCGGTAGCAAAGGGGTAGGGCCTGCAGGCCACGTGACTAGTTATAGTTATAGTTTATAGTTTTATTGATTTGTATGCCGCCCACTCCCGAAGGACTCCGGGCGGCTTACAATAAAACAAGGGAGGGGGAATAATACACAAACAACATTAAAATATACAACAATCACAATCTCCGGGGGGCTGGATATTTCGAGAGCCCCCCGGCCTGCTGGAGCAGCCAGGACTTAACAGCTTTGCGGAAGGCTGGGAGGGTAGTAAGGGTCCGGATCTCCACGGGGAGATCGTTCCAGAGGGCTGGCGCTGCGACAGAGAAGGCTCTCCCCCGGGGAGTCGCCAGCAGACATTGGCTGGCAGATGGGATCCGGAGGAGACCTAACCTGTGTGATCGAATCGGTCTATGGGAGGTGATCGGCAGGAGGCGGTCCCAAAATCCTGCCCCCTATAGTGACTACTATAACCTCCAACCCCACCGCTGAACCAACTCCTTGTTCGGACAACCGCTCGTCCTGACGGACTGAAGGTAGGATAGAAAGCGTCACGGTGGCTCCACAAAGCTGCACCACAACATGAGCATAAAAGGCAACGACACAAACGCAAGAGGTTAGGCGAGACGGGAGCCGATCCTGCCATCCGGAGACACAAAAGAGCTTGTCAAGTTGTCACCAGCGATACAGGGAGGGAGGGAGAGAGAGAAAAAAATTATTCCATTTCATAAATAGCCTCGGCCGTCAAAAGTCAGAGGCTGCCAAAAAACCTCAGCGACGGTGGGGGGAGACAGTGGGTGGGTGGGGAGAAGCAAACTGAAAAGTGGATGACCCTTCTCTCTCCCACCCCCACCCCCAGATTCCCAGAACACAAGGAGGGCCATCTGCATGGCGGGTGGGGGGGGGCGTTAGCAGTGGTAGGGGGTAGGTGAGGGGGGGGAAGTCATCTGTGCAGCAATGATTACTTCCATCCTCATTAATGTATGATGAGATTTGAGAGGAGGGGAGGCCAGGGGTGTGACTGACGGAGACACATCCGGCAGCAGCTTTAATAGAAAAATGAAGGAGAGGGGGGGGGGAAAGGGAGGGAGGGAGGGGAGGAGGGACAGTTCTGCACTCTGGGTGTGTTGTGTGAAAACAACACAACGCTTCTCTCCTTGAAAAGAAGGACTGGAGTGACATGACAGCAGCGTTCCAATATCTGAGGGTCTGCCCCGAAGAAGATTTGGGGGTCAAGCTATTCTCCAAGGCACCTGAAGGCAGGAGAAGAAGCAATGGATGGAAACTAATGAAGGAGAGAAGCAACCTGGAATTAAGGAGAAATTCCCCGACAGTGAGAACAGTTAGCCAGTGGAACTACCTGCCTCCAGAAGTTTTGAATTCTCCAACCTTGGAAGTTTTTAAGAAGAGACTGGACAACCATTTGTCTGAAATGGTGTAGAGTTTCCTGCTTAATCAGGGGGTTGGACTAGAAGATCTCCAAGGTCCCTTCCAACTCTGTTACAGCTGGTCCTCAACTTACAACAGTTCATGTAGTGACCATTCAAAGTTACAATGGCATTGAAAAAACGGATATGACAATTTTTGCACACTTACGGCCTTGATCACCATGATCAGGCAATCAAAATTCAGAAGCTTGGTCACAAGTTCATATTTATGACCTGTTGTTGTGTCCTGGAGTCATGTGATCCCCCTTTTTGAACACTGCTATCATGTCTCCCCTGGTCCTTCTTTTCATTAAACTAGACATACCCAGTTCCTGCAACCGTTCTTCATATGTTTTAACCTCTAGTCCCCTAATCCTCTTTGTTGCTCTTCTCTGCACTCTTTCTAGAGTCTCCACATCTTTTCTACATCGTGGCGACCCAAACAGGATGCAATTTTCCAAGTCTGGTTTTACCAAGGCATTATAAAGTAACTAGCTGGATACCCGTGCTTCACGGTGAAACTATGTGATCGGGCAATGCAGGAGAAATCTGGTTCACTCCGATTCAGTCCGTTGGCTCAGTGGTGGTTGGTGATTGAAACACATATGGGAATATCGCTCCTGCCACCTTGAGTTCGGAAGCAGTTCCATAGATGGAAGGCGTAGACGTTTTGGTGACGTACTGACGTTTAGTACTGTAAGGAGCCCCAGACCGCTCCTGAGTGAAGGAGTGGAACGTCTGCCCGTTTGAACTGAGGTAACGGAATGTGAGGCAACTGGCAGTTGGAACAGAATTCTTTTCAGGTGGGGAGGGGGAGTAGAATGCCTAACTCCTTAGCATCAGAGCGTGTCAATTACTGTACAAGAAATACTAATTATCTGATGGTCATTTTGAAAAATCCTTTCTTAGTGAGCACCTAGCAGCCGGGAGGAACATACGTGCCAAATTTCAAGTTTGTAGGCTTTACGGTTCTGGAGAATTCGTGATGAGTGAGTGATATATATATTGCTAACACTTCACATGTTCACTCATCCTCTGCTTATAAGGTACACAGCACTGCAAGTTCTTTGCATTGACTCCAACGCATCCAGTTTGGGTTTCCTGGCATTCTCTTCGCCAACGATTTTTTGAGTCCTGCTTGTCTTTTTTTTTTTAAATTGCACAACACTTCATGGATGTTTTTGAGGCACTGAGGCATGTTTGTCGCCCGGGGATCTTAGTGGCGCCTACAGCCCGGGCCTCTGTTGTTTGCTGTTGCAGCCGTCTCCATCGGCAGCCTCTGCATGAGCAAATGAGGCCAGAACCATCTTCTTGTGTCCAAATGGGGTTAGCCCTCTCCTCCCTTCTCTCCATCCCTCCCCCCGCCCAACCTTTTCACAGCGGCTCTCTTAGGAGACGCCGAGTCTGCCCATTAAAACCCTGTTAAAACACTTCGGATGTTGTCAAGCAGTGGAAAAGCCGAAAGAGCCGAAGCGAGATGGTGAGATGCTCTCCGCCTGAAGCGGTTGAACGGTACTGTCAATATTCCGAGCACAGCTGTTCAGGATGAGCAACAACCTAATTCCTGCATCAAAATTTCATAACCTTCTCGAGCTGTGAAGAAACCAGAGATGCGGGCAAATTCCACACCAGCTGTCACGTCAAGGTCCGGAGGAAATGTCCTCGCGGCCTGGTTTTTATTTAAGGGGCAAAACCATCAGGCTTGTCCAGTGCTGAGCGACGATGGGAGAGCGGAAGAGGAGAGAAGCTTCCGTGTCTCAGCTCCAAGGGGGTCAACCCTTCATGCAGAAGTACTTTGGATCACACCTTGTCAGGGACACTCAGGAACCGCGTTGACAAATCTCGTGTTAGAATATGTGTAGCTCAGGGTTGGGATGAGGGGGTCCTTGGTGCTCTCTGAGCTTGGTGGTTTTCTTGCAGACATTTCGTGACCCCAATAAGTAACATCATCAGTGTGAGAAGGGAGTGCTGTGTCTGGAGTGGTGATGGTGGTGCTGGAGGAGGAGGAAGAAGAGGAGGAGGACGACAACAACTGTGGGGTACTTGGTGATCTCTGAGGTTGGTGGTTTTCTTGCAGACATTTCATGACCCAAAGAAGTAACATCACCAGTGTGAGAAGGAAGTGATCTGTCCGGAGTGGTGATGGTGGAGATGGAGGAGGAGGAGGAAGAGGAGAAGAATTGTGGTATCCTTGGTGCTCTCTGAGCTTGGTGGTTTTCTTGCAGATGTTTCATTACCAAAGTAGGCAATATTATCAATGTTAGAAAGGAGTAGTTACATACTGTATCTTGTCCTCTCAGTGTTGAAGGAAGCGGTCTTGAGAGCCCCTTCATTAGACCATCGCCTAATTTTAGCTTGTTTGCCTACATTGGTAGCTCCTCAGTTGGGGCATTGACCCCATCAAAACTGAAACCAGCCTGAGTATAGAGCAACTCAAAGAACAGCGCGAGATTGGAAGATGTGATGAGACCTGGGCCCATAGAATCACCAAGTCAGACAAGATTGAATGGATAGCATCATTATCATCACCATTACTTCTTGATTGTTGGTCCATTGTTAATCTTGGTGATAATCTCTGCTCATCCAGGTGTTGATCATTGGTAGGGAGGCTTTTGGGTGTTTTGGTTTTCTTTTCTCACTGTTTCTTTTAAATGGTGTGTAGATGTTGGTTATCTCAATGGGCCTGTTGATAGCTGAATGCCAGGTTTCCAAGAATTTCTCTAGTGTTTTCCGACTTGGCTTGGTCTAGGTTGCTCACAGTTCCCAGTTGAAACAACCGTATTTTTTGGAGTAAAAGATGCACCAAGGTTTTGAAGAGGCAAAATTAAATAAAAAAGTTTTTGCACTCTGCAGTCTTCCGAAAAACAGTCCGTGAATGAATAATCTTTAGGAGGGGGTATAGAGTGCTCCTGGGAGCTGGGGGGGGGGGGAATTGAGCAAAAAAACAGCCCATTTTTTGCTCATTTCTGTCCTCCCCAGCCCCCAGGAGCTCTCTGGAAGCCTCCTAAAGGCTCTGCAGGGCCATTTTGGTGAAGGGGGCGGGGTTTTGGGAGGCAAAAAATGCTGTATTCAGTGTATAAGACGCACCCAGATTTTCAGCCTCTTTTTTGAGGGGAAAAGGTGCGTCTTATACTCCGAGAAATGTGTTGTGTTTGAGTGTGTTCATGTGTTGTGTGCAATTCAGCAGTTTTCATCATGTCTTCCGGCTGCTAGTTGGTGTTCATGGACGCTGTGCTCTGCTGGCGCTCTGCCTGTCAGTTCTGCACAGTGGCTGTTGTGACAGTCCTTTCATTCCATGTTGTAGATGACTCCTGTTTCTTTGTTCTGTGGCTGCTGGGTCTTTTGATTAACTCAGGTTATTTTGGAGGGCTTCAGCGGATCTTTGTGCTATGTTAATTCCCTGGGGCTGTAGTAGTTTGTTGATGGTTTCTGAGATCCAGTTCTGACCGAGGCTTCCCAAGAGCCTGAAGCAAACTCCATGTGCCGAGAAAAACTCCCTTTATTAATTCCGTGTGAATTCTGCTCATTCACATCCAGCAAAGTTTTTCAAGGGAGGATTTACAGTCACAGACCTTATCTGGCTTGGAGAGCTGCCAGGATGATCTCTGCAAAACTTGGAAAGGAGCCTCAGAGAGTCACGAACCAATGAAGCGAACTCATTGTCTCCTGCAAACTCCACTCCCCTTTCGCTCCTCTTTTATTTCCTCTGGGAGGGGCCATTCATCGTCCACCTGGGGCCTTACTCCCCAGTCAATCTTTGTTCTTTAGCTCTTCCCTTCCTCTGGCAACTCTGTGCATGCGCACACTGGGAACAGGCTCCAGCTGTTCTTCTGCCTCACTGATGTCAGACTCCGAAGGCAGCTGATAACTGTCAGACAGCCCTGGCCCCCTCTCTGCCTCCGACACAGAGCCCTCCTACGAGCCTTCCCCAGACTCCAGGACTGGCCCAGGTTCCTCCCCAACCTCCTCACAGTCGGAATCTGCTGCCGGCCACAACAGATCCCAGTGTATTCATGGAAGGAGCCACAATAACTGCATGCTTGGGTACTTCTTAATTTGAAGCTTCGCAATTTTTTTCCCATGTCTCCTTCCACTCCCAGCAGATTCCATCCTCGAGATACACTGTGTAGTCAGCCTCTTCCACCACACACAAGCGTCACCAAGCACCCATCATCCCAGACCTTTGCTCTCGGAGGCTGCCTCCCGTTGCGCTGAAGCACTGGGAAGGAAGGAGGATTCTCAGGTCGAAGACAGTGGGAAAGAATGCAAAGACTGCAGAGGCCACTGCCTCTGGATGAAAGGTGAGAAGCGGACAACCAGATTTGGGGCAGCCAGAAGAGACCGTGGGAAACGGGGGAAGAAGGTTCTGAGGGTTGATCCTTGGGAGAGAATTCCACACCATGGATGAGAATGGATCGGACATTCATTGCTTTGCCATAAATCTTAGACCAGGTCTAAGTTGTAACTAAAATTCACTGTCTCCTGGGGATTAGCCCAAAGTCATCCGGCTGATATTCATGCCTACGGTGGGACTAGAAATCTCTGTCTCCTGGTGATTGGCCAGT
This sequence comes from Thamnophis sirtalis, assembly GCF_051295495.1. Classification (NCBI taxonomy): domain Eukaryota; kingdom Metazoa; phylum Chordata; class Lepidosauria; order Squamata; family Natricidae; genus Thamnophis; species Thamnophis sirtalis. The sequence goes on along the minus strand of NW_028261386.1, from coordinate 1,656,414 downwards.
CACCCAGATATCTTTTATGCCTGAAGCAGGAGTAGAACTCATAGTCTCCTGGTGATTGGCGCCAATCACCCAGCTGGCTTTCATGCCTATGGTGGGATTAGAACTCTCTGTCTCCTGGTGATTGGCCCAAAGTCACCCAGCTGGCTTTCATGGCTAAGACCTCACAGTCTCCTGGTGATTGGCTCGAAGTCAGCCAGCTTTCATGGCTAAAGTGGGATTAGAACTCACTGACTCCTGGTGATTAGCCCAAAGTCACCCAGCTGGCTTTCATGCCTAAGGCGGGACTAGAACTCTGCATCTCCTGGTGATTGACCAAAAGTCACCCAGTCGACTTTCATGCCTAAAGTGGGACTAGAACTCACTGTCTCCTGGTGATTGGCCCAAAGTCACCCAGCTAGCTTTCATGCCTAAGGCGGGACTAGAACTTACTGTCTCCTGGTGATTAGCCCAAAGTCACCCAGCTGGCTTTCATGCCTAAGGCGGGACTAGAAGTCTGCATCTCCTGGTGATTGACCAAAAGTCACCCAGTCAACTTTCATGCCTAAAGTGGGACTAGAACTCACTGTCTCCTGGTGATTGGCCCAAAATCACCCAGCTAGCCTTCATGCCTAAAGTGGGACTAGAACTCTCTGTCTCCTGGTTGTTGAGCCAAAATCACCAGCATGGCTGGCTGAGGAATTCTGGGAGGTGGAAGTCCACAGGTCTTAAAAATGGCCAAGGTTGGACACCCCTGACATCTCATCATCTCATGGGACTTCTGGAGTTGGTGATCGTACCAGGAGGCTTCAGTTACCTGTCCTTGGAGCTCCACCCCTTGTGATCCTGACCTCGGGATCCCAGCCAGCAGTTCAAGATCTCCTTCCCGGCACTAGAGCACGAAAGGTCAGGTCAACTGTTGTTGCTTCGAGTTCTCAGTGTGATATATATTTGAGTCACAGGGGTATAGCCTTTCAGACATGCCAGAGGTGTGACGGCGGGGCCATAAATCCATATTTGAAACACATATTTTCCTGAAGTTCTCCCTGGCGGTAAATCAGCATCCCAATTCCTTGGCAACCTGGCCTGCCAAGGAGCCAGAAAGACGGCTTGTCACCTCCATAAATGAATCACCTGTGTTGCCCAAGGTTTGCCCTGTGTCTCAAGGCACTTAATGGGCCCCTCCTCTTGGTACGAGGGCAGACATATTTACGGGAACACAAAAACATGCACAGAAATCACCAAGGGCCAAACTGGTGCCTTCCAGTTATTTTGGACCTGGTTGTATCAACAGCCGGAGAGCATCAAGTGAGAAGTGATATTATATTGTACGGGTGAGACCACGCCTAAAATACTGCACCAACATCTGGGTCACCACGATAGAAAAGAGATGTTGAGACCCTAGAAATAGTGCGGAGAAGAGCACAATGATTTGAGGACTGGAGGCTAAAACATACCAAGAACGGGTGCAGGAATTGAGCACGGCTAATCTAGTGAAGAGGAGGACCAGGGGAGACATGATAGCAGTCTTTCAATATTTGAGGGGCTGCCACAGAGAGGAGGAAGGGGGTCAAGCTATTTTCCAAAGCAGCCGAAGGCCACACAAGGAACAATGGATGGAAACTGACCAAGGAGAGATTCAACCTGGAATTAAGGAAAGATTTCCTGACAGTGAGAACCAACCAGTGGAACAGAAGTTGCCTTCGGAAGTTGTGGGAGCTTCATCACTGGAGGCTTTCAAGAAGAGACGGGACTCCCATCTGTCAGAAATAGCATAGGGTCTCCTGCTTGGGCAGAGGGTTGGACTAGATGATCTGCAAGGTCCCTTCCAACTCTGTTAATTTGATAATCTAATAGTCTAAAAAGAACATGGATAATGGGTGACACAATAGCAGTTGTCCAATACTTGAGGGGTTATCACAGAGAATAGGGGTTCAACCTGCTCTCTAAAGCACCTGAAGGCATGGCAGGAAGTTAACAGACGGAAAGAGACATCCAACCTAGAATTAAAGAGAAATTTCCTTTTACCGAGAAGAATTGGTCAGTGGAATGGCTTGCCTTCAGAAGTTGTGGGAGCCCCACCACTGGAGGTGTTCAAGAAAAAATAGCTCTTAGACTTGTATACTGCTTCACAGTGCTTTTACAGCCCTCTCTAAGCGGTTTATAGAGTCAGATTATCCCCCCAATAACCTGGCTCCTCATTTCTCCACCTCAGAAGGACGGAAGGCGGAGTCAACCTTGAGCCGTTGAGGATCGAACTGCTGGCATTAGCCTGCAATACTGCACTCTAATCACTGCGCCTCCACAGCGCTTAGATGGGATAACCATTTGTCTGGAATGGTATACGGCAGAGGGGTGTCAAACTCGATTTCATTGATGGCCGCATTGGGGTTGGGTTTGACCACGGGGGCCAGGGTGGGCATGGCCAGCTCAACGTCACTCGTGTTGGGGGTGCCTGTGGTGGCCTGAACACTCGGCCAGAGAAAACAGGCTACCGAGTTCCATTTTTGGCTGCGACGGCCTCCTGCATTCCCCTGCCAGTGAAATCAGAGCTTGGGAGGACCTGTGCGCGGCCTTCCTAAGATGTTTTCGCTGGCAGAGGCAACATAGCAGTGGTGGGATACAACCAGTACACCCCAGTACGGGCATACCGGTGCCTGCCGGGAGCACCAGGTACCATTCCAGTACAGTGTTCCGGAGGGCCCACCCGCCCTCCTTACCAGTATTTGAGCTGTTTGGTGCTTCCGCGCATGGAACATACGGCCAGTAAGTACACACGCACGCATTTCGCACATGTGTACGCGTGCTGCACGCATTCATGTGGTGGGCAGCTGACCCCATTGCACCGTATCGTTGCACCGTAGCGATCCGGAGCCCACCACTGCACCACAGGTCAGTCCTTCACTGTTTCCCGGTCAGCTCCATGGGCCAGATCTAAGCACCCCACTGGCCAGATCCGGCCCTCCGGGCCTTGAATTTGACACTCCTTGTATAGGGTCTCCTGCTCAGGCAGGCCGTTGGGATTCAAAGACCTCCAAAGTCCCTTCCAACTCTGTTAGTCTGTACTGTGCTTCTACGGAACTGCTCTCCAGAGGATGTGTGGTGCACGTGCTTTTCCTTACTCCATTGAAACTCACACTCTTGAGTTTCACCCTTCCGGGGGAAAGAGCCAAATACCCCTCAAAGCGTGAGATCATGTCTCTTCCTGGCTGCCCTCGGTCACTGCCGAGACTTGAATATCCTTCAGCCACCCAAAGAGGCCTTTATGGCGGTTGTCGCGATCTCATCCCATCAAACTCGAGACGTCTTCGCCTGAATGTGCAAAGATTTAGACACGGGTAAGCGCACCGCAACCTTTTCTGTGGGGAGCTGTCACTTGTTCCCATCATGTCGGTGCCGCTGCATACCGCTCGGGGAGCACCTTTGGCTACGCATCCCTTTCCGCATCCGAGAGGAGGGGGAAAAGGTCAGGGTATCACCCAGTGAAAAGAGAGACGGCAAGGGCGCGCGGGGCAGTCGATTCCTCCGCTCCCTGCTCTCTCCTAACCCTGTCAGAGAAAGGCGGCGTTTTCTTCTACCTGTTTGGCTTCAGTGGATAAAGAGAATGACATGAGAGGCCAGCGGTGTGAATTCAGGAAAGGAGAACTTGGAGCCAAGCAGAAATTATGCCATACTGTAGCTGTCTGAGTTGACACACTCTAGGTTTTACAAGCAGATGTTGTGGGGAAGAAAAGTTGTGATGGGCTCTGAAGGGTGAGGGATGGCTTTTAAACCAAGGGTGTCAAATTCAAGGCCCGTAGCTCGCATCCCGCCAGTGGGATGTTTAGATCTGGCCCACTGGGCTACCCTGGAAATAGCGAGGGATTGGCCTGCAGTGTCTCTGCCAGTGCAGCCCTCCTGAGCTACGTTTTCACTGGCAGAGGGTTGCAGGAGGACACCACAGCTGGAAAAGGAATCGGGAGCTTGTTTTCGCTGGCAGAGGGTTGCAGGAGGCTGTCGCAGCTGGAAACGGAGCTCGGGAGCTCGTTTTCACTGGCAGAGGGTTGCAGGAGGCCGTCACAGGCGGAAAAGGAGCCCGGGAGCTCGTTTTCGCTGGCAGATGGTTGCAGGAGGCCGTCACAGGCGGAAAAGGAGTCGGGAGCTTGTTTTCCCTGGCAGAGGGTTGCAGGAGGCCGTCACAGGCGGAAAAGGAGCCCGGGAGCTCGTTTTCACTGGCAGAGGGTTGCAGGAGGCCGTCACAGGCGGAAAAGGAGCCCGGGAGCTCGTTTTCGCTGGCAGATGGTTGCAGGAGGCCGTCACAGGCGGAAAAGGAGTCGGGAGCTTGTTTTCCCTGGCAGAGGGTTGCAGGAGGCCGTCACAGGCGGAAAAGGAGCCCGGGAGCTCGTTTTCGCTGGCAGAAGATTGCAGGAGGCCATCACAGGCGGAAAAGGAGTCGGGAGCTTGTTTTCACTGGCAGAGGGTTGCAGGAGGCCGTCACAGGCGGAAAAGGAGTCGGGAGCTTGTTTTCCCTGGCAGAGGGTTGCAGGAGGCCGTCACAGGCGGAAAAGGAGCCCGGGAGCTCGTTTTCGCTGGCAGAAGATTGCAGGAGGCCATCACAGGCGGAAAAGGAGTCAGGAGCTTGTTTTCACTGGCAGAGGGTTGCAGGAGGCCGTCACAGGCGGAAAAGGAGCCCGGGAGCTCGTTTTCGCTGGCAGATGATTGCAGGAGGCTGTCGCAGCCAGAAATGGAGCTTAGGAGCCTGTTTTCTTTGGCAGAGCGCTTGGGCCACTATAGGTGCCCTCGATGCAAGTGATGTCAAGCTGGCCATGCCCACCCTGGCCTCACTTAACCCGCCCTCCCCGAGATCAAACACAATCTTGATGCGGCCCTCAATGAAATAGAGTTTGACACCCCTGCTCTAGAGACAGATTTTTGCAACTTCTCCTCCAAACCAGGAACACAACACATTGTTTCCTCAAGGGTACGTGAATCCTTTTTGGAGGAAAGGAGAAGTGGTTTGGTTTGGCGGTCAAGGCGTCAGGCTAGAAGCCAGGAGGCTGTGAGTTCTAGCCCCACCTTATAGCAATAGCAATAGCAATAGCAGTAGACTTATATACCGCTTCATAGGCCTTTCAGGCCTCTCTAAGCGGTTTACAGAGAGTCAGCATATTGCCCCCAACAATCTGGGTCCTCATTTTACCCACCTCGGAAGGATGGAAGGCTGAGTCAACCCTGAGCCGGTGAGATTTGAACCGCTGACCTGCTGATCTAGCAGTAGCCTGCAGTGCTGCATTTAACCACTGCGCCACCTTGGCTCTTACGCATGAAAGCCGGCTGGGTCAGTCACCAGGAGACAATGAATTCTAGTTTCACCTTAAACATGAAAGTTGGCTGGGTGACCTTGGGCCAATCACCAGGAGGTGGGAAGTTCTAGTCCCATCTTAGGCCTGAAAGCCGGCTGTGTGATTTTGGGTCAACCACCCGGAGATGGAGAGTTCTAGTCTTGCCTTAGGCATGAAAGCTAGTTGGGCAACTTTGGGCTCTGAATGACTTTAAGCCAATTATCAGGAGATAAGAGAGTTCTAGTCCCACTTTAAGCATGAAAGTTGGCTCGGTGACTTTGAACCAATCACCAGGAGATGGTGAATTCTAGTCCTGCCTTAGGCATGAAAGCCAACTGGATGACCTTGGGCCAGTCACCCTCTCTCAGCCCAACCTACCTCACAGGGCTGTTGTGGGGAAAACAGGAGAAGGAAAGGGACATTGTGTATGCTAGCCACCTTGAGTTACTTATATAAAATAAAAAAGGAGGGATAGAATAAATGTATTAAGAACAGCTTGTAAGCACGCCATTTGAGTAATCGCTACAAAACCACAGGTAGGAAGTTGCACAAAGCACAATAATTTGATGGAGATGATGATGATGATGATGATGATGATGATTTTAGACACCCGGCCAAATTTCACAATCTTCCAAACTAGAGTACGGAATCAAGAGGATGTTGAAGAAACAGCCCAAATATCAAATGACTTGCCAGAAAATTGCCAAACCTGACGAGGTTTCAGTCGACTTGTGTGTAAGTGTGTTTGTGTGTGTGTGTGTGTGTGTGTGTGTGTAACTTGCACAAACCTGTCCCAATAACCTTCTGGGTCAGAAAACACCCAAATTTCTCAGGATTTAGCAAAGTTGGCTCATTTGACCCACAGGGAATGGGGTGGTTGCTATTGTCCTGTTTCATTTGGGAGTTTCAGTGAACAGGGTGTTTCCCAAGCACTTCCCCAGTGTGGATTCTTTTTAATGAGAAAAACTAGATTATTTTTCGGGTAGCAAGAAGAAGAAGAAGAAGAAAAACAAACGCCGAAGGAATCTGGGCGTATCCGTTCTCACCGCCTAGCACAAAATGTTGATTTATTATTTTATCTGGCCCAGGTACAATACCTGAGTACATCGCGGTGATAGTGTCTGACAGGGGAAATAAGGAGGGAGGGTATTGCAAAGTATACATACCTGGCAGGATTTTACAGTCACTGGGTGAATTTTAGTACTTTTTATAGAGTAAAGACGGGGAACAGATGGAGAAATCCTGATTCAGTTCAGGGAATCCTCGACTTATGACCGCTTTGATCTAGGCTTCCTGAGACAGTAAAAATCACACGCTTAGTCCCCAAACCCCTTTTATTTATTTGAACGGCTGTTAATTATGTTCATTCACTGTAACTCAAGAAATGAATATATTTGTATGTATAAAAACGCTGGAATTGCATGTATAGATAATGGCATATAGAAGGTGGGGGGAAATGCATATATAATGGATGTATACCGATATGGAAATGATGTATAGAAGGAAACTGTTAAAGTTGTTTCTTGTTGTTTTGTTTTAAAAAACTGTGTAATAAAAGTTATTTTTTTAAAACTTACGTTCGTTCACAGCCTGTAATGATTCACAACCAGTCTGTTAAGAGTCCGACAGAAGTCTGCCAAAGTCTTTCGGGATAAGGCTGATAAGCACCCAACTTTATCTCCCTTGAAACAATGCCAGAGACCTAATTGCCAATTAGCTTTGCAAGGCCAAACGGAGCACAGAGTCAAAATGGAGCTTCAGAGTTGAAACTGACCAAAATGAACAAAGTTGCTTCCTGCAAAGGATCACATGCTTTTGTTCCTCCTTTATGTCTTATGCGACGGGCCAATCATCTCCAAGCCCTACTCCCGAGTCACCCCTTTTGTCTTAACTATTCTTGCCTTCTGGCAGTTCTGCGCATGCACACACTGGGAACAGGCTCCCCTTGTTCCTCTGCTTCACTGATGTCAGATCCGGAGGCTCCGGAGGCAGCACATAACTACCAGATGGCCCTGGTCCCCTCTCTGCCCCCGACGCAGAGTCCTTCTCTGAGCCTTCCCCAGACTCCAGGACTGGCCCATGTTCCTCCCCAACCTCCTCACTGCAGGCCGCTGGCGGACTACAACAATGACCACAACTGACTCTCAAATTTCTCTTGTTAAGCAAAACATATGTTAAGTGACTTTTGCCCATTTTACGAACTTTCTGGTTAAGCGAATCACTGCAGTGGTTAAGTTAGTAACACGGTTGTTAAGTGAGTCTGGCTTCTCCCTTCACTGACAGAAGGTTCAAAAGGGGATCACATGACCCCCGGGATACGGCGACTGTCATAAATAGGAATCAGTTGCCCAGTGTCTGAATTTTGATCATGTGACTGCGGGGATGCTGTCATGGTCGTAAGTGTGAAAAATGGTGATGAGTCACTTGTGTTCAGTGCTGTTGTAACCCTGAATAGTCATTAAATGAACTGTCGGAAGTCGAGGACTACCTGTATATACAAATACAAATGTTGGGTAAGAGATTGAGAACAGGATATAGCATGATCCTCTCGCAAGGAATGCATGTTTATTAAAAGCAGCAATATAAAATATGTTTCCCAAGCCTCCGAAACATGAAAGCATGTTTGTCCAGGAAGATAATGATTGTGAAACAGGGATGGGGCACTGAAAAATTGTGAGACAGGGACAAGAACGAATAAACAAAATCGTTACCAAATGGATATAAACAAGCACAGAGGCTTACTTGACTTGACTTACGACCACAATTGCAACCAGACTTTCCATGGCCAATCAAGGCTGTTGTTCAATGAGTCATGCTCCATTTTACAATCTTTGTTGCCACTGTTGTTAAGTGAACCATAGCAGTTGTTAAGTGAATCGCACAGTCATTAATTGAATCCAGCTGCCCCCAACCCCATTGACTTTACTTGTTGGATGCTGGCTGGGAAGGTAGCAAATGACGATCAGGTGACCTTGCGATAAGAGAATAGAGTTAGAAGGGACCTTGGAGGTCTTCTAGTCCATCCTGCTGCTTGTCATACCATGGCAGACAAAAAAGGACTGGACTGGATTAGACTAAGAAAGAGAAGAGAATACCAGAGTGTAGAGTAGAGTAGAGTAGAGTAGAGTAGAGTAGAGTAGAGTAGAGTAGAGTAGAGTAGAGTAGAGTAGAGTAGAATATAGAATAGAAGAGAATAAAATAGAAGAGAATACCAAAGTAGAGTAGAGTAGAATATAGAATAGAATAAAATAGAAGAGAATACCAGAGTAGAGTGTAGAGTAGGGTAGAGTAGAGTAGAATAGAATACAGAATAGAGTACAAAGTATAGTAGAGTAGAGTAGAGTAATGTCAAGCAGAGTAAATAGAATAGAATAGTAGAGTAGAGTAGAATACTAGAGTGGAGTGGAGTGTAGTGGAGTGGAGTGGAGTAGAGTAGAGTAGAATAGAATAAGAAGACATTGGCACAACAATTTGTCTGAACTACTATAGGAAGTATGCTGAACTAGAAGACCTCCAAACTCCCTTCCAACTATGTTATTCTGTCAAAACACCAGCCCTTTCGGAATGATTCCCGGGACAGGAAAACAAAACTTACAATTGAAGGTCCTTAACTCTTTCTGAATTATTGGCATTCGGTGGTGACTAATCCTACTATAATTTCATTATTCAACCATCAAACAAGCTGCCGCATATATCCCTACTCCTATCCCATTCTCCAAAGCACCTGAGGGTAGGACAAGAAGCCATGGATGGAAACTAATCAAGAAGAGAAGCAACCTAGAACTAAGGAGAAATTTACTGACAGTTAGAACAATTAATCAGTGGAACAGAAGTTGCCTCCAGAAGTTGTGAATGCCCCAACACTGGAAGTCTTTAAGAAGATGTTGGATAGCTATTTGTCTGAAAAGGTATAGGGTTTCCTCCCTAGGCAGGGGGTTGGTCTGGAAGACCTCTAAGGTCCCTTCCAACTCTGTTATTCTATTCTAAAGGAGGAAAGCCTTCTGTTACTGCTAGAAAGAGAGGGGTCTTTCACAGCGACCAAGACCACCCAATGAACAGAGCCGTGTGGCTGGGGTGGGTGGCGCTCGGAGTAACATTGGCCTCTCGGCCGCGCGTGTATAGGGACGGGCCAGTCATGCGTTTTCCGTTTCCAAAAAAGGCTTGTAAGGGCAAAAAAAAAAAAAACAGTACTCAGAGCTCCACTTCCTGGTGAACGGAAGTCGCAGTTTGAAAGGCTCCCCTTGTTCGAAACGGGTGAAATGTCTCTTCCTCCAGAAGTGATTCACGACCTCTTGCACCCCGAAAAGCAAAATTCATTACAGATACAAACTTGAGAGATCTCCAATGCAGTGTGTGTGTGTGTGTGTGTGTGTGTGTGTGTGTGTGTGTGTGTGTAATGCCATGCTCTCCCCTTCTCCTGTTGGCAACATATAACCCCGTGGGATGAGAGGGTGCTCGCTATTCGGTCATATGACGCCAGGACATTGCAGCCGTTGTAAATACAAGCCGGTTTTGCCAAGGGCTCAAAATTTGGATCAGATGATTGTGAGGATGCTAATTACGGTCGTAATTAAGGAGAAATTTCCTGACAGCGAGGACAATTAATCGGTGGAACCTCTTGCTTTGAAAAGTGATGGGAACTTCCATCATTGGAAGTCTTCAAGAAGGGAGACCGGATGTTGTGGCCCACCAGCGGAGTTGGCAGCAGAGTCGGATAGTGAGGAGGCTGGGGAGGCGTATGGGTCAGTCCTGGAGGCTGGGCAAGGCTCGGGCGAGGGCTCTGCGTTGGAGGCAGAGAGGGGGCCAAGGTCATCTGGCCGCTCTCACCTGCCTTCGGGGCTAGACAGCAGTGAGGCAGAGGAACAGCTGGAGTCTGTTCCCAGTGTGCGCATGCCCAGAGATGCCAGAAGAAAAGAACAGCTAAGAAATCAGGGTCGACTTGGGAGTAACACCACAGGTGGACGGTGAATGGCCCCTCCCAGAGGAAATCAAAGAGGAGCGAAAGGGGAGGGGAGTTTGCAGGAAACAATTCCTTCGTTCGGTCGTTAGGGGTCCACGGACCACAGGTTGAGAACCACTGGTTATGGATCTTCTGCTCGAGCAGGGTGGTTTGGACTAGAAGACCTCTAAGGTCCCTTCCAACTACGTTATTGTTCTGACCGAGGCTTCCCAAGATCATGAAGCTGACTCCTCATCCCAATAAAACCCCTTTTATTTAGGTTAAAGGGAATTCCTCTCCAGCAAAGTCCCAGTCAACAATCTTTCATAAGATTTCACAACCACAGACCTTTATCAGGCTTGGAGAGCTGCCAGGCCGATATCTTCTAAACACCACGCTGTAGCAGCAATTACTTGGCAAGAAATCAGGAATGGATCTTCACCCTAATGAATGGAACTCATTGTCTCCTGCAAACTCCACTCCCCTTTCGCTCCTCTTTATTCCCTATGGGAGGGGCCATTCACTATCTATCTGTGCCTTTACTCCTGAGTCAACCTCTGTTCCTTAATTGTTCCCTTTTCCTGCCAGCTCTGCCCATGTGCACATCGGGAACAGGCTTCAGCTGTTCTTCTGCCCCACTGATCTCTGACTCCTAAGGCAGCTGGTAACTGTCAGAAGGCCCTGGCCCCATCTTTGCCTCCGACACAGAGCCCTCGTCCGAGACTTCTCCAGACTCCAGGATCGTCTCCAACCTCCTCACTGTCCGAGTTCTGCTGGCTGCTGGTGGGCCACAACAGTTATTCCATATTCTGCAAAAGCCCTTAAGTCACTTTTGTCAGTGCCGCTGTAACTTTGAATGGTCGCTAAACGAACGTTCGTAAGTCGGGGATGACCTGGATCGTCTGAAGTCAACTCCTAGGTCTGACGTGCTCCTCAGATTCCAGGCCATCTCACTCAGCACCAGGTGAGAGCATCCTGGGTGAGGCCTATGAGGTTTGATGCAGAGGAAACTTGAAGGGAGAAGAGTTTATGCTCCCGGTGATTTAACGGGAAGCGACATTGCAACTCCGGAGAGGAAGAAGCGAGGACAGCAGCGAGGAGAGATTTGAGGACAGGCAGATGGCCGATGAAATATTCAGCAAAATGGGCCGATGTATCATGGAAACGTGGTGGGAAAAAGTGAGGAAAGCAAAAAACCCCCTCTTTTTTTTTAATTTGACGCAGAGGACTTTACAAGAAAAGAATCTTCGGGAAAAGAAAACATCGCTAAATGTGCCCAGTCTTTCAGAAAACAGGACAATAAAGACAGGTTTCACCACCTACGCTTGAAAATAAAAAGAAAGGAAGGGACGACAAAGCTGTGAACGAGGAACTGAGGTCTTACGTGCTGATCGGAAAACCTCGGCAGCTTTTCTGGAACTGAAGAAGGAAGAGAGCTGGATGGAGTCAGCCCCTCCAGCAAGTAAACAGGTTGGGCAAAAGAAGGGGTTATGCTCCCCCATGCTCTAATCTGCTCATCAGAGAAGCTGCAGTGTTCAACTCTCACAGAACAGTTCTTTCAGTAAAAGAGAATATTAATATAATAATAAATATAATGATACTATAATAACAGAATAAATAGAATAGTAGAATAGAATACAGTAGAATAGAAAATAGAAACAATAGAATAGAATAGAGGAATGTGAATAGGATAGGATAGGATAGGATAGGATAGGATAGGATAGGATAATAGAATAGAATAGAGGAATGTGAATAGAACAGAATAGAATAAAGGAATGAGAATGGAATGGAATAGAACAGAATAGAGGAATGTGAATAGAATAGAGGAATGTGAATAGAATGGAAAAGAATAGAATGAATAGAAAGAAAAGAATAGAATAGAGGAATGTGAATAGAATAGAGGAATGTGAATAGAATGGAAAAGAATAGAATGAATAGAATAGAGGAATGTGAATAGAATAGAAATAGAATAGAAATAGAATAGAATTACAGAGTTGGAAGAGGCCTTGGAGGTCTTCTAGTCCACCTCCCTGCTCAAGCAGGAAACCCTATTTTGTTCCAGACAAATGGCTATCCAGCATCTTCTTAAAGACTTCCAGTGTTGGGGCATTCACAGCTTCTGGAGGCAACTTCTGTTCCACTGATTCATTGTTCTGACTGTCAGGAAATTTCTCCTCGGTTCTAAGTTGCTTCTCTCCTTGATTAGTTTCCACCCATTGCTTCTTGCCCTGCCCTCAGACGCTTTGGAGAATAGCTTGACTGCCTCTTCTTTGGGGCAGCCCCTGAGAGATGGGAAGACTGCTATCATATTTATCCTTCTTATCAGCAATATCATGATTGTGGAACAGAGAGGCGGGTGTGTTGGCTAAATGCCTCAAATTAACTTGGGGGTGATATTTATATTTTGGCAAAGGCTTAGTCACGCGAACCTCAGAAAACTAATCATGGAGAGAAGCAGTTCAGAATTAATTTCCTTGATAATTAGAAGAATTAATTAACAAAATGTAGATTATGGAATGGAACAACTTACCTTGTTGTGGGGCTCCATCACTGGATATTTTTAAGAAGAGATTGGGCAACCAATTCTGAAATGATATAGGGGTCTCCTGTTTGAGCAAGGGGTTGGACTAGAAGACCTTCAAGGTCCCTTGTTGTTCTCTACCGGTTGCCCTTGACTTAAGGTCACAGTTGAACCCCTAATTTCTATTACTGAGTTTTGCCCCATTTTATAACTTTCCTTGCCACAGTTGTTAAGTGAATCGTTGTGCTCCTTCTGCTCTTCTGTTATTCTAAAGCTTTCTACCATTAATGCCAACAAAATTCATGCTTTCTCTAATCTGATAATAGAGAGGCCATCTTCTTAACAATATCTTCTATTACACATTTATGTACCAAAAAGACAAATCCTGACTGGGCTAAGTAGATGAAGGCTGCATTTTTTGATCGGATATTAAAACAGTCAGATCCTCCCTTTATTTCTCCCCCTCCAACCATAAAAATGAGGAATATTTGTTAATTGCATCTACAATGACCAATATCTACATGTTTGGCCATTCAGTTCCATTAGTTTCATATCCTTTCCTTTCAAAGTCTTGCTAGTGCTGTATTCTATTTACACACACACACACACACACACACACACACACACACACACACACACACACCACTACCAATTCGGTAGCGGGAGCACACGCGGCACAGGTAGCAATAGCAATAGCAATAGCAGTTAGACTTATATACCGCTTCATAGGGCTTTCAGCCCTCTCTAAGCGGTTTACAGAGTCAGCATATCGCCCCCAACAACAATCTGGGTCCTCATTTCACCCACCTCGGAAGGATGGAAGGCTGAGTCGACCTTGAGCTGGTGAGATTAGAACCGCTGAACTGCAGATAACAGTCAGCTGAAGTGGCCTGCAGTACTGCGCCCTAACCACTGCGCCACCTCGGCTCTTAGACATAGTAGACATAGGCAGAACCTTCTGCGCATGTGCAGAAGTCCGTGATGATGTCTGGGTGGGTGGGCGGAGCCTTGCGCTGCTGCCACTACCGGTTCGCCCGAACTGGTGCAAACCGGCAACATACCACCTCTGATATCTATATCTATAAGCCAAATACCACTCACTCATCACAAAATCTCCAGAACTTATAAAGCCTACAAACTTGAAATTTGGCACATAGGCTCCTCTTGGCTTCTAGGTGCTCGCTAAGAAAGGATTTTTCGAAATGACCATCAGATCATTAATATTTCTTAAACAGTAATTAACATGCTCTGATGCTAAGGAGTTCTACTCCCCCTCCCCACTTGAAAAGAACTCTGTTCCAACTGCCAGTTGCCTCACATTCCGTTACCTCAGTTCCAACTGGCAGACGGTCCACTCCTTCACTCAGGAGCAGCCTGGAGCTCCTTACAGTACCAAATTTTGTGTGTGTGTGTGTGTGTGTGTGTGTGTGTATTTTGTCCACCTTAACGGATCAAGAGAGGACAGAAGGATAAATAAAGGACTGACCCATATATACCGAATCCCTGAAATAATTTTGATCAAGTGTATCTCAGCTTTCACAGAAAGAGAAAATTAAACCAAGCTCTGGAATGGATTAGGAAAGAACATGATCAGAGGATGTGTAAAATTAATCATGTTAACTTTAGGAGGGATTTAAACCAGCTTGCAGGGCACTTTGATGAGGAAAGTGTGCTAGCTGCTTAAAGACATTGGTACGTAAAGTGTTTAAGGAACGACATCCGACAGCATGGCAACTACTGACCAAAAGGGAATATTTGTAGCTCAGGGTTGAAATGAAGGATCCTTGGTGCTCTCTGAGCATGGCGGTTTTCTTGAGGATGTTGAGTTACCAAAGTAACATCATCAGTGCTAGAAGGCAGTGGGGTATATGAAGAGGAGGTGAAGAAGATAGACTGCAAAGATTTTGGTGCTCTCTGAGCTTGGTTGTTTTCTTGCGGGCGTTTCATTACCAAACTAGGTAACATCATCAATGCTAGAATGGAATGGGATTTGTGAAGAGGAAGAGGAGGAGGAGAAGGGGAGGAAGATGAGGAAGAGGAAGATGTTCTGATCTAGGCTTCAAAAAAAATCAAGAAGCAGACTCCTTGTCCCGACAAAACCCCTTTTTATTAAGCTAATGTGAATTCCTCTCATTCACATCCAGCAAAGTTTCGGCAAACAGCCTTTCAAAGGTGAATTTACAACCACAGACCTTATCAGGCTTGGAGAGCTGCCAGGCCGATGTCTTCTAAATGCAAAGCTGTGCCAGAAAATGCTCGGCAAGGAGTGTCTGAGAGTCAAGAACAAATCTTCACACTAATTAAAGGAACAAATTGTTTCCTACAAACTCCACTCCCCTTTTGCTCCTCTTTATTCCCTATGGGAGGGGCCATTCACCATCAGCCTGTACCTTTACTCTCAATTCGGCCCTTGTTCCTTAGCTGTTCCCTTCTCTTGGTAGCTCTGGGCATTCACACATTGGGAACAGGCTCCAGCTGTTCTTCTGCCCCACTGAACTCCAACTCCGAAGGCAGCTGATAACTGTCGGGCGGCCCTGGACCCATTTCTGCCTCTGATGCAGAGCCCTCTTCAGAGCCTTCCCCAGACTCCGGACTGGCCCATGTTCGTTCGTTCGTTCGTTCGTTCCTTCCTTCCTTCCTTCCTTCCTTCCTTCCTTCCTTCCTTCCTTCCTCCCTCTCTCCCTCCCCCCCTTTAATTCATTTTTTAAGTTTATCTTCAGACTTCTGAATCTGGACAGACCAAAAGTGTTCCTTCCTTCCTTCCTTCCTTCCTTCCTTCCTTCCTTCCCTTTCCTCCTTCATTTTCTCTTTCCCCTCCCTCCCTTTAATTCATTTTTTAAGTTTATCTTCAAACTTCTGAATCCGGACAGACCAAAAGTGTGTGTTCCTTCCTTCCTTCCTTCCTTCCTTCCTTCCTTCCTTCCTTCCTTCCTTCCTTCCTTCCTTCCTTCCTTCCTTCCTTCCTCCCTCCCTCCCTCCCTCCCTCCTTCCCTTTCCTCCTTCATTTTCTCTTTCCCCTCCCTCCCTCCCTCCCTTTGATTCATTTTTTAAGTTTATCTCCAGACCTCTGAATCTAGACAGACCAAAAATGTTCGTTCGTTCGTTCCTTCCCTCCCTCCCTCCCTTTCCTCCTTCTCTTTCCCCTCCCTCCCTTTGATTCATTTTTCCAGTTTATCTCCAGACCTCTGAATCTGGACAGACCAAAAATGTCCTTTCCTTCCTTCCTTCCCCCCCAGCCACATTGGAAGAGCTGGCAGCCTTTGAAACAAGACTTCTGCTGGCCAAACCTTTCCCCCTGTGCTTTCCACGAAGAAGCACAGGACTATTTAGGATACAAATCTGTCAAGTTTGGAATATCTCCCCCTCCTTCCCTCTTGTCCTTGTGTAGAGCTTCTGTACGACGCCGGGCAACAATGGCATTTCAGTTTCCCCCCTAAGAATGGCCCGCTTGTTCTCTCGTCCGGCGCCCCGACGAAGCACAGTCGCAACGATTCATCCCCTTCGACAATATTCGGATTCTTCAATGAAAAGAGTTTCCCACATGGGGGCCATGCCCACACAACCACAGCGGTGCCGTGAATGGGGAAAGCTGTGCTCCCGAGCCCCGGAATATGTTAACCTCTCTCGCTGTTGGGTCCACTTTTATTTTGGATCTGTGCGGGGGAAAGAAAACAGGGGACAAGGGACGGTCCGTGTCGCCTTCCTCAGGAGGAGAGCCACAGAGGCCTGCCAAGCGCCACCCTGGTGGATCCGGGAGGGAGGGGGCTGCGGGTGGCATGGAAAGGCTGGTCGGTGGGCACAGCGAGGGTGTGGCCTGATGAGGGGGAGGGGCTGTCTGGAGCCCAGGAGTCCGTCTTCCAAAACTTTCCCCACTTTTTTTTCCATTTGGAAGGTCATCTGTTTGTTTCCTGCTCTTTACAGTATTATATAGCTCTCCTCCCTCTTTCCCTATCCAATCCTTCCTTCCTTTTATCCATCCTTCCTTCTTTCCCTCTATCCAATCATTCCTTCCTTTCCTCTATCCAATCCTTCCCTCCCTCCCTCCCTCTGTCCAATACATCCTTCTTTCCCTATCCAATCCTTCCTTCCTTTTATCCAATCTTCCTTCTTTCCCTCTATCCAATTCTTCCTTCCTTCCCTCTATCCAATCCTTCCTTCCCTCCCTCCCTCTGTCCAATACATCCTTCTTTCCCTATCCAATCCTTCCTTCCTTTTATCCAATCCTTCCTTCTTTCCCTCTATCCAATCATTCCTTCCTTTCCTCTATCCAATCCTTCCTTCCCTCCCTCCCTCTGTCCAATCCTTCCTTCTTTCCCTATCCAATCCTTCCTTCCTTTTATCCAATCCTTCCTTCCCTCTATCCAATCTGTCTTTCCCTCCCTCTCTCAAACCCTTCCTTCCCTCCCTCTTTCCAACTTTCCCTTCCTTCCTTCCCTCCCTCTATCCAATCCTTTCTTCCCTCCCTCTATCCAATCCTTCCTTCCCTCCCTCTATCTAATCCTTCCTTCTTTCCCTCTATCCAATCCTTCCTTCCCTCCCTCTATCCAATCCATCCTTCCTTCCCTCCCTCTATCTAATCCCTTCTTCCTTTTCTCCCTCTATCCAATCCTTCCTTCCCTCCTTCTATCCAATCCATCATTCCTTCCTTCCCTCTATCTAATCCCTTCTTCCTTTCCTCCCTCTATCCAACCCTCCCTTCCTTCTCTCCCTCTATCCAATCCTTTTTCACGCTTGCGACTTTTGCACAATCCCCATCGTCCTGTGATCAAAATTCAGGCGCTTGGCAAGTGACTCCTATTTATGAGTGTTGGAGAGACCCAGGGCCACTCACAAAGTCACTGGAGAAGCCATTCAACAACCATGGCACTAACTGAAGAACTGCAGGGATGCACTTAACAACTGTGGCAAGAAAGGTCGTAAAATGGATCAAAGTTCACTTGACAAAATTCAACTTGGGGAATTTTGACAGACAGGTGTGATAGATAGATAGATGATAGATAGATAGATGATAGATAGGTGATAGATAGATGATAGATAGATAGATGATAGATAGGTGATAGATGATAGATAGATAGATAGATGATAGATAGATAGATAGATAGATAGATAGATAGATAGATAGATAGATATAGAGATTAAATGATAAATGATAGATAGACAGACAGACAGACAGACAGATAGATGATAGATAGGTGATAGATAGATGATAGATAGATAGATGATAGATAGATAGATAGATAGATAGATAGATAGATGATAGATAGATAGATATAGAGATTAAATGATAAATGATAGATAGACAGACAGACAGACAGATAGATACATATAGATGATAGATAAGTAGATAGTCATAGAGATAATAAACGATAGATATAGATAGATGATAAACAATAGATAGATATAGTCAGAGATAGAAATAGATAGATTAAATGATAGGTAAATGATAGATAGTTAGACAGGCAGATATAGATAGATGATAGATAAGTAGTTAGTCTCATAGATAGAGAGAAGGGATATAGACAGATGATAATCCATAGATGGATGGATGGATGGATAGATGGATTGATGGATGGATGGATGGATGGATATAGATAGAGATAGAAATAGAGATAGACATACATACACGTGTGTGTGTGTGTGTGTGTGTGTGTGTGTGTGTGTGTGTGTGTGTAATAGACAGACAGACAGACAAACAGAGAGACGGACCAGCAGACCGATTGGTCGATCTGGGTCTGCCTGCTCCTAATCCGACCGTCCACCTAGTCCGGCCGTTTGTCCGTCTGCGGCCCACTCTCCTCCGGGCGTGATAAAGCCTTAGCTCTTTTCTTTTAACTTTTCCTCCCTTCCCTCCTCCTTCCCCCGATTCTTCCAAATTTGGCTTTTTCTTTTTTCCTAAGGGCCGGAATGTCAAAGATCAAGAGCCAGGAGGGGGAGAGAGAGAAGGGAGAGCGGGGAAAGAGAGGAAAGGAACGGAGGTGGCCAACAGACACCCCCCCACCCACAAAACCAGGACTCCTCCCGATGGCCTGAAGGGCAAATGGAATTTCCACAGGTTTTTTTTCTTCCTCTCCCTCTCTTCCAAATGTCAAGGGCGGTGTAAAATGTATTTTTAAAATGTGTGTCTGTGTGTGTGTGTGTGTGTTTGTGTATGGCTTTCCTTGTCTCTCTTCGGGCCGGGCAGGGCCTGGAGTGGGGCCCCCGCTGTCCCTCGGAAGAGCCCTTCAGGGGCTGCCTTTGTGCGACGTGACAAAAAAAAAAGAGACAGGGAAGCACTGGGGCGCCATTGTTCCTATGCAAGGCAGCAAAATTTGATCCGGAATGAAGTCCTCGGGGCAAGGGGCTGCTCAATGGGCAGTTTTTATTTAGTGCCAGCATCTTAATCACTTCGCGGGGCTGGCCGAGGACGGCCCCGACATAATGTAGCCTCTATGCCGGGCTGAGCGGCTTGCCGCTCCCAAAGGCCGCTAACTGGATTGGAAGGACTGTCATCTGCTGAAAATTAGTCTTTCCAACTTCCTGTCTGCTCACAAAGAACAGCCATCAAAAGAGCGGCTGAATTTCCTCATTGTGACAACCAGCCCTGATTAAATTCCTCCGAGAAACAGCCGAGCCGAGGATCCTGCAGTTTCAAAAGGGGGGGGGGCTAGGGGTGAAAGCTAGAGGGGTGGGGGGAGGAGAAATGCAACCCAAGGACGCAATTCACCTTCTTTCTCAAAACAAAAACAAGAAGGGACGAGAACGGGCAGAGAATTAGCGGAGCGCATCCATGAACACCGACTAGCAGGCACGATGAAAACGCCTTAATTATTCACTCCGGTCCTACGCCCGAGCTGCAGATATTGGCCACTTTTGCAAAACATCTTCACTGCACAAAAACATGGACACATTGAGACGTAGTTTGAACTGGGAAAAAGTGAGCAGCCGAGACCAAGCCACGTCCAAAAAATGCAAAAGAATTCCTGGAAGCCTGGCACTCAGACAAAGTGGTCATCAACGGGCACAAAGAGATAAACAACATCTACATACCGTTGGAAAGAGGCAATCAAAAAGGAGAAAACACCTCCTGGCTGGAAAAGCTAAAACACCTCCTGGCGGGATGGTATTAATACCAAGATTAATACCATCAAAGGCACAAAGAGATAAACAACATCTACATACCATTGGAAAGAGGCAATCAAAAAGGAGAAAACACCTCCTGGCTGGAAAAGCTAAAACACCTCCTGGCAGGATGGTATGAACACCAAGATTAATACCATCAACAGGCACAAAGAGATAAACAACATCTACATACCATTGAAAAGAGGCAATCAAAAAGTGAGAATACCTCATAGTCAGAAAAGCTTCAACATTTCCAGGCTGGATAGTATTAACAAGATTAATATCATCAACAGGCGCAAAGAGGTAAATATTATCTACATACCACCCAAGTACACTTGAATTCCAGCCCCACAGAGAGCACATTGCTTGGTAGTCCAAACAAGGGGTGACTAAAACATGAGTGACCATGGCCCTTGCTTCTTGATCTACAAATGGACGCCACTGACCTACCAAAGGTCCATGGGCAAAGTGTCCTTCAGCAGAAGCGACATGACTAGGGGGACCAAAGCACTGGGGGATGTTACCCCATTGAGAATCAACAATGGAAAATTACTAGAGAGGTAACACACACACGGACACACATACACACACATACACACAATCCTCACTGCTGAGTCTTGTCCAGGGGTGGGTTCCGGCTGCTGCTACTGCTGGTTTGCTGAGGGATGCACCACGCGTGCTTGATGTACACTGCGTGCGCATTCATAATGCAACAAAAATTGCTCTGTGCATGTGCAGAAGGCAAAAACAAGATGGCGGTGCCTATGGAATCACCTAGACCAGGGGTCGGCAAACTTAAACACTCAAAGAGCCATTTGGACCCGTTTCCCACAGAAAAGAAAACACCGGGAGCCACAAAGGTCCTAACCGGAAGCCCCCGGTTCAATTCTGGAGTTGACCGGAAGTTCAGTTCCCCCACCGTAGAGTCTCCTCCTAGAGCGACGTCCTTTTTCCTCTACCTGTCATAACCGAAAGCCCTATCAATTGGGGAGACAACTGGAAAACCCTCCCCTTGCCATAGAGTCTTCTCCTGGCGCACTGTGCTTCTCTTCCCCCCCCCCAACCGGAAGCTCCTCTCAAAATTGTGGTGCCAACTGGTGACAGAGCCGCAGCAGAGGGAGGAAAGAGCCACATGTGGCTCCAGAGCCGCAGTTTGCTGACCCCTGGCCTAGAACACCAGTTCAGAGGCGTGGCGGGCCTGGAATCCAGCGACCCAGGCAGACAAGTTACTACCGGTTCGACAGAACCGGTAGGATCCCACCTCTGGGTCTTGTCAGGATTGAGCCAAAGTCAATTTCTCCCCCACGTTAGACCAACATAATCTCCAGGCCTTGAGGAAGCACTTCAATGAAATCACTTGGCTGCCTGAGGTATGGATGCACAATTGAGTGTCACACCAACCCACTGATGGAATTTTAGCTCCTTGATCAGGGATTTTAGGGCCCCTCCCAGCAGAACATGACCTCAGAGCATATTATGGGTCCCAGCAATTAGGGACTGTCGTCTGGAGGGACCACGAAAAAGGGCCTTCTTGGGAGTGGCCCCTTCTCCCTGGAACATCCTTCCTCCTGAAGCACGGCTGGCCCCCACCCTGCCTCTGGGTTTCCTGCAAGGCCTAACCTGGAATGGAGACGGAGCCAATCAAGTGGCTGATTTGATTGTGTTGTTACTGCCATGGAGGTTGCTGTGTGTTTTATCGCTTTTTATTATATGGTGGATTTTTAAAAAAACTTTCTGTAAGCCCTCCAGAGTATCACCGACATGTGACTTGGGAAGCTATATAAGTTCGTTTAATCTATTATCTATCTACTGCCTGCCTGTCTCTCTTTCTCTCTCGGAATATCTCTATCTCTCTATCTACTCTTTCTCTCACTCTTACTTGACCTCTTTATCTATTACCTCTCTCCCTCCTTCTATCATCTATCTATCACCATCTGCCTGTCTGCCTGTCTGTCTGTTTCTCTCTCTCTCTCTCCTCTCTCTCTCTGGATATCTCTAGCTCTATCTTTCTCTCACTTTCACTTCACCTCTTTATCTATTCTCTCTCTCTCTTTATCCCTCCCTCCCTCTATCATCTATCACCATCTGTCTGTCTGTTTCTCTCTTTCTTTCCTCTCTCTCTCTCTCTCTGGATATCTCTCTCTCTCTATCTACTCTTTCTCTCACTGTCTCTTCACCTCTTTATCTATTACCTCTCTTCCCCTCCCTCTTTCTATTATCTATCTATCACCATCTGTCTGTCTCTCACTGTATATCTCTATCTCTCTATCTACTCTGTCTCTCACTCTCATTTCACTTCTTTATCTATTACCTCTCTCCCTCCTTCTATCATCTATCTATCACCATCTGTCTGTTTCTCTCTGGATATCTCTATCTATTCTTTCTCTCACTTCACCTCTTTCTTTATCTATTCTCTCTCTCTCTCTCTCTTCCTCCCTCCCTCTATCATCTATCTATCACCATCTGTCTGACTTTCTCTCTCTCTCTCTCCTCTCTCTCTCTGGATATCTCTCTCTCTCTCTATCTACTCTTTCTCTCACTTCACCTCTTTCTATATCTATTCTCTCTCTCTCTCTCTCTTTCTTCCTCCCTATCTCCCTCTCTCCTCTATCTATCACCATCTTGGGGATTTTTAAAAGCCTCTTCTGCAGTCACCAATCCTGAATATAATTTTTAATTACGAACCCTTTTAATTTAATCTTTTTTTTTTTTTTTTTGCAAAAAAGAAAAGAAAAAGAAAACTCATTCCTGGGCAAAAGATGACAGTTATTTTTAATGCTGATATGTGATTTTTTTAAAAAAACCCAGCTTCCTGTTTTTCACATTCTAGTTTAGAGAGGCCAATGTGGGAAGAAAACACTGAGAAAAAGAGAGAGAGAGAGGGAGCGAGAAAATGCAAAAAAACAAACACCCAGCCCTGGAATATTATGGGAAAAAAAAGAAATCAACTAGCAAACATGAAGATCCCTTAAAAAGAACGTGAGTTTCTCTATTTTGGCACCGGTTCACACGACCTAGACTTTATTTTTAGCAAAAGGAGCTGAGATGTGTCGGGATAACTCATGCGCCAAAATTTGCCTCTGCAAACAAACCTCCCTGGCCAAAAATAAAAAAATAGTGTTGATATTAAAATAAAAATCCCGAAGAGGAGACATTTTCCGAGGGAGAGAGATTTTTTTTTCCTTCCTCTTTTTAAAGATCTGCAAAAACTTCGGGGCGGGAGAGCCTGCCAAAACGTTAAGGAGAGTCTATTAAACCTCACAGAGTGAGGAAGTGTTTGAGAATCAGTCAGTAAATCACAGGCAACGGGGTCACCGTGTTTAACAGCAGGAACTGCAACTTTGCCAAAACTCCAGCTGCGAGTGGACATAAACGCCTTGTGCAAGAGGCCGGGGGACGCCTTTGGCCTTCGGCTCGACGATTCACCACGGGCCATGGCGGCTGGGCTATAATCAAGATCCCGTGAAGTGTGAATGTCACTTTACAAGGCCTTTGGAAAGGCCACACTTGGAATATTTGCATTCAGTTTTGGTTGCCACGATGTAGAAAAGATGCTGAGACCCTAGAAAGAGTTCAGAGAAGAGCAACAAAGAGGATGAGGGGACTGGAGGCTAAAACACAGGAAGAACGGTTGCAGGAACTGGGTAGGTCTAGTTAAGTGATGGCGAAGCTTTTAGAGACCAAGTGTGCAAACTGTACCCCCAAACCACTTATTTACCGCAAAGTGCCAACATGGCAATTTAACATGAATAATGAGGTTTGACTACCTAAAATAATGATAAACAAGGCAGAGTTGAACTAATTGTTCTTAAAAAAAACATAATAAATGCTTCTTCATTTTTTTCTGCTTTTGAACTATTACGTTTAGCAACAATAAAAAAGAAAAACTTTTGTAATTTCATTTCTTTCTTTCCCACCCTCACTCTCTCTCTTTCTTCCCCCCCTCTCTCTTCCCCTCCTCTTTCTCTTTCTTCCTCTCACTCTCTTTCTTCCCCTTCCTCTCTCTTTCTTCCCCTCCCTCTCTCTCTCTTTCCCACCCCCTCTCTCTTTCCCTCTCTCTTTCTCTCCCTCTCTCTTTGGAATGGAGCAGCAATGGAGCTGGGCTGGGGCAATGGCATGCATGCCCATAGAGAGGGTACTTATTGCTGATAAGAAGGATAAATATGATAGCAGTCTTCCAATATCTCAGGGGTTGCCACAAAGAAGAGGGAGTCAAGCTATTCTCCAAAGCACCTGAAGGCAGGACAAGAAGCAATGGGTGGAAATTAATCAAGGAGAGAAGCAACTTAGAACTCAGGAGAAATTTCCTGACAGTCAGAACAATGAATCAGTGGAACAGAAGTTGTCTCCAGAAGTTGTGAATGCCCCAACACTGGAAGTCTTTAAGAAGATGTTGGATAGCCATTTGTCTGGAACGGTATAGGGTTTCCTGCCTAGGCAGGGGGTTGGACTAGAAGACCTCCAAGGTCCCTTCCGACTCTGCTATTGTATTATTATTGTATTGTAAATAGGAGTCAGTTCTCAAGCGCCTGAAGTTTGCTCCCATGATCTTGGGGGTGTTGGGAAGTGAAGAATGGTCATGTCAGTTTTTTCAGTGCCGTTTTAATTTATTTATTTATTTATTAGACTTATATACCGCTTCATAGGGCTTTCAGCCCTCTCTAAGTGGTTTACAGAGTCAGCAACTTGCCCCCACAGTCCGGGTCCTCATTTCACCCACCTCGGACGGATGGAAGGCTGAGTCGACCTTGAGCCGGTGAGATTTGAACCGCTGAACTGCAGATCACAGTCAGCTAAAGTGGCCTGCAGTACTACACCCTAACCACTGCGCCATCTCGGCTCTTTCTCTTTTTAATGTTGAACAGTCACTAAATGAACCGTTGTTAGTCAAGGACTATCTGTAGTCCTTGGCTTATGATTGAGCCCATCATTTCTGCTGCTAAGCGAGACAGCTGTTAAGTGAATTTTCACCATCTCTTTCTTGCCACAGTTGTTAAGTGAATCATGGCAGTTAGTAACACGGTTGTTAATTGAATCCGGCCTCCCCATGGACTCTGCTAGTCAGAAGGTCGCAAAAGGAGATCAAATGACCCCAGGACACTGCAACGGCCATAAATGTGAGTCAGTTGTCAAGCATCTGAATGTAAATTGCCTGACCATACTGCCATGGTCGTAAGTGTGAAAAAATGATCCTAAATCACTTTTTTCGGTGCCGTTGTAACTTAGAACAGTCACTAAATGAACCACTGTAAGTCAAGAACTGTCCATATTAGTCTTTGAGAGACGTTGAGAAAGGGAGGGAGGGAGAAAGGAGAGAGGGAGGAGGGAGGGAGGGAGGAAGGAAGGAGGGAGGGAGAGAGGAAGGAGGGAGGGAGGAAGGAAGGAGGGGGAAGGGAGAGATGGAAGGAGAAGAGGGAGGGAGGGAGAGAAGGAAGGAGGGAGGGAGCAGGGAGGGGGCAAGGAGGAAGGAAGGAAGGAAGGATGAAGGGAGAGAGGGAGAGAGGAAGGAGGGAGGGGGAAGGGAGAGAATGAGGGAGAAGAGGGAGAAAGGGAGAGAAGGAAGGAGGGAGGAAGGAAAGAAGGAGGGAGGGAGAGAAGGAGGGAGGGAAAGAGGACGGAGGGAGGAAGGGGGGAGGGAAGGGGAAAAAGGGAGGGGGAGGCAGAAAGGAAGGCAAAGGGAAGAAGAAAGGGACAGTGGGAGGAAGGAAGGAAGAAAAAGGGAGGAAGAAAGGAAAGAAGGAAGGGGAAAGAGGGAGGAAGGAAGGAAACCTTCATAAATGAGTCAGTTGTCTGAATTTCAATCATGTGGCCGTGGGGATGCTGTAAGTGTGAAAAACAGTCAAAAGTCATTTTTTTCAGCGCTGTTGAAACTCAGAATGAACCTTCATCAAATCCTTGTCAGTTGGGGACTGCCTTGTATGCAAATTTTGGGAAGCAGAGCGATTATTTTCAAAGCAGTGGAAACGGCTCCGGGTGGCTCTTTCGGCCTCCTCTCTTCTCCCTCTCCAGCCAGAGGTTGAATGGGTGACGTGGGCTCTGATCTGAGCAGAAGAACGTGGCCTCCAGCAGGCCCGCCACGGTGTTTCCAATTTCCGTACATAACAAGGCACTAATGTGCAGAAGGAAGTGGGCAGAGACCCAGGAATCAAGGAGGATAAGAAAGCACTAGACCCCTAACCTCCAGGGTCAAGAGGTTAAGGCTCCAGGGTCCCAGGAGAAGGTAGAAGGGTCTCCTCCAGGTAGTTTCAAATTTCCTCCTTTGGCGACTTGGAAGGAAAGGAAAGAAAAAGAGAGAGGGAGAGAGAGAAGATGGAGAGAAAGAGAGAGGTAGAGGGAGGGAGAGAGAAAGATAAGATAGAAAGAGAGAGAGATGATAGAGAGAGAAATGGTAGATAAATAGAGAGATAGATGATAGATAGATAGATAGATAGATAGATGGATAGGCAGATAGAAGAAGGAAGGAAAGAGAAAGAAAGAAAAAAGAAAGAAAGAAGAAAGAGCAAGACAAGGAGAAGGAGGGAGGGAAAAGAGAGAGAAAAGAAAGAAAAAGAATAAAAAGAAAAAAGAGAGAAAAGAAAGGAAGGAAGGAAGGGGAAGGGGAGGAGGGTGGAGAGGGAGGGAGGGAGGAAGGAAGGAAGGAAGGGAGGAAGGGAGGGAGGGAGATACAAGGCACGCAGCACCCATGAATGAATTCACAGGAGACTCAAACACAAAGTTTGCCTGCGAGCAAGTAATTCCTGGAGGCTTCCGTTGAAGTTACACCCCAGAGAATATCTGCACTAGTTAATTGTAAGACCAATGAGCCTTGCGGTGGAATTCCCACTTCTATCTTCAGTCACTTCCTCCCACCCTCTTCCCTTTCGATGTCCAATATTACTGAATTAAAGGAACATTGTTATTTCAAAACAGAGGGGCAAGGGTGTAAGCACAGGCGAACCGAAGGTTTAACTGAAAAAAAAAAACACAGAACCTAGAACAACAGGCTTAGAAGGGACTTTGGAGGTCTTCTAGTCCAACCCCCAGCTCAGGCAAGAGACGCTATACCATTTCAGACGAACTCTTGCCCAATCTCTTCTTGAAAACCTCCTTGAGGGTAGTCCTTAAGACTACCCTGGAGACAAGAATTTCCACCGAAAAGCAAAGTGGTGGTTAAATCAGACACGCCCGATTTCACAACCTATTTTGCCACGGTCGTTAAGC
This sequence comes from Thamnophis sirtalis, assembly GCF_051295495.1. NCBI lineage: Eukaryota > Metazoa > Chordata > Lepidosauria > Squamata > Natricidae > Thamnophis > Thamnophis sirtalis. The sequence continues at coordinate 1,629,359 of NW_028261386.1, read as the reverse complement.
GAATCACCGTAGTTGTCAAAGCCAATCACGCGGTCGTTAATTGCATACAGCTTCCCTCATTGACTTGGCTTGTTGGGAGCCAGCTGTTAACAGAATAACAGGGTTGGAAGGGACCTTGGAGGTCTTCTAGTCCAACCCCCTGCACCCGAAGGCCAGACAAGGAACAATGGATGGAAACTGAACAAGGAGAGATTCAACCTGGAAATAAGGAGGAATTTCCTGACAGGGAGAGCAATCAACCAGTGGAACAGAAGTTGTAGGAGCTTCATCACTGGAAGCTTTCAAGAAGAGACTGAACTACGATCTGTCAGAAGTAATATAGGGTCTCCTGATTGGGGGGGTTGGACTGGATGATCTACAAGGTCCCTTCCAACTCTGTTAATCCGTTGAAAGAGTAGAGTAGAACAGAATAGAACAGAAGCTGTGAGAGCTTCATCACTGGAAGCTTTCAAGAAGAGACTGGACTGCCATCGGGCAGAAATGATGTAGGATCTCCTGCTTGCGGGGTGGATTAGATGACCTACAAGGACCCCACCAACTCTGGTTATTCTGTATTCTGTAACTTGAAGGGCTGTTACAGAGAAGAGGGGGGTTGATTTATTCTCCATAGCAGGCTAGGACAAGAAGCAATGCATGGAAGCTCATGAAAGGGGATCCAACCTACAACTAAGGAGAAATCATCAGTGCTAGAAGGGGTTTACTCTCTGTTTATGTACAAGTGCTTATCTTGCGCTGTCAGTGTTGGTGTGAGTATTCTTGGTGGTTCCTCCAGTATTGTTTGCTGCTTGATGGTTGGTCTGGTAGTACTCTCGAAGTTAATCTCTGCTCCTCCGTTTGTTGACTGGTAGTGAGGAGGTGTTTTAGTCTTGTCTCCTTTTTGAGTCTCTCTTTTGAATGACATGTAGATGTTGTTTATCTCAATGTGCCTGTTAATGGCCAATTTGTTTGCGTGCCAGGATTCAAGGAATTCTCTAGAATTGCTGGATTTAGTTTGATCTAGGACGCGATGGCTCAGTGGCTGAGACGCCGAGCTTGCCGAAGAAAAGGTTGGGACTTCAGCGGTTCGAATCCCTAGTGTGGCGTAACAGGGCGAGCTCCCATTACTTGTCTCAGCTTCTGCCAACCTAGCAGTTTGAAACCACGTAAAAAATGCAAGTAGAAGCATCTTTGGTGGGAAGGTAAAAGTGTTCCGTGTGCCTTCGGTGTTTAGTCACACTGGCCACATGACCACGGAGACGTCTTCAGACAGCGCAGGCTCTTTGGCTTTGAAAAGGAGATGAGCACCGCCTCCTAGAGTTGGGAATGACTAGCACATATGTGGAAGGCGAACTTTTACAATTACCTTACCTAAGATGCTCACAGCTTCCTCGTTGAAACTATGGTTCAATCTATCCACGCCTATAGAGAGTCTCAGTCATCCAGATGATGCTTGTCCCAAAGGAGCTTTTTCAAGACAGCTGAACATTCTGGTTTTTCTTTGAAGATGTTTCGCTTCTCATCCAAGAGGATTCTTCAGCTCTGAGCTTCTTGGATGAGAAGGAAAATGTCTTCAAAGAAAATCCAGAAAGCCCAGTTGCCACTTGGGAAAAACACCTTTGGGACAATCTATCCATGCGTTGTGCAGAGATCAAAAGGCCATTTTATCTTGGAAGCTGTGCTTGGAAGGGAGAAAGGCAAATCCAGTTTGGAAGAACTGATTTTAGGGCCGTCCAGGAGATGTTTCAGCTTTTCGATTGTCTCTTTTTAATGGTATGTAAATGTCCTGTATCTCTACGTGCTTGTTGATGGCCACATTGTCTCACTGCTAGGCAGGGGTGGTTTTCACTTACCTTCTCTACCGTTTCGCAAATGTGCACACGCGCCCTGTCCACGCATGCGCCCAGCCTTCTGCGCATGCGCTTTGCTAAAAAAAAAAACATCCCTGAATAGGACGACATAGAGCCAGGGCGGGTGGGCTGACCCATCCGTGATTTCCGCTACCGGTTCGGGCCAACCAGTCCAATCCGGCTGAATACCACCTCTGGTGCTAGGGCTTTCAGGAATTCCCTAGCGTTTGGGGATTTGGCTTGATCTAGGATGCTCAACCTTTCCCAGTTGAAGCAACGCTTCATCTGTCCACGCGTTGTGCAACTAAGGAGTTTTTGTTTATGTCCTCTGAATGCTAGTTCAGTTCAGTTCAGTTCAGTTTATTGTATTTATATGCTGCCCTTTCCCCCCGAAGGGGACTCAGGGCGGCTCACAACTCGAACCGGGGAAGAGGGATACAGACAAAAATTTTAAAAACAAGCATAACAATATATAATTTAAAACTCACAACAGTCATACCATTCGAGACGGGGGCAACAGCTCTTTAGCCCCAGGCCTGTCGGAACAGCCAGGTTTTGAGGGCTTTGTGGAAGGCCTGGAAGGTGGTGAGGGTGCGAATCTCCACGGGGAGTTCGTTCCAGAGGGTCGGGGCAGCCACAGAGAAGGCTCTCCTCCGGGTAGTCGCCAGTCGACACTGGCCGGTGGATGGAATTCGGAGGAGGCCTAATCTGTGGGATCTAATCGGTCTAGTGGAGGTAATTGGGTGTTGGGTAGTTGGGTGTTCGCTCCGCTAGTCTTCTGCCTGTTCAATCCTACGTAGGGGTTGATGCAGTCCTTACCCTGCCTTTTAGTCTGTCATTACTTCTCACATTGCGTGTTATCAAAGGAACCCGGTGGGGGTGTAGGGGGAGAAGAGAACGGTTATATTTAACTGGGCTTTCAGGAGAAGATCCTGCCTTCTCCATACCTCGGAGGGGGCCTGCGCAAATGTTGCGACCAAGTCCTCCGGCAATCAAAATTCAAAGGCAGCAGAGGAGTCGTGGCACTCCACTTTCTGGATCCCGCCGCAGGCCGATGCTCCGACGGGTGCCAAAGAGGCTGGAGCACATGGCACACACACACACACACACAAAAAAAACCTTTGTGCGAGTGGCGAAGTGCCGCAGCCGAGCTGGCGATCGGCACGCACACAGAGAACGCCAAGCATGAGTGCCCAATCAAGGCAAGGCTTCCCTTGCGGAAACGCTCTGCTTATTTGATTAAAGTTAGGTGAAGAACAGCGCAAAACACCCTTGCAGCTTCGCTTCCTCTCGGACCCGCTCGCCGGCGTTTTCTTTCTAACTCCAAGCGGAAGTCTCTGCGCGGAGCAGCCTGGCTAGCCTCAATCTAACCTTTCCATCTGGAAGGGAACTAACTAGCCTTCGGGCTACTTTCAACCCTTCCCAGCTGTTGGGTTGAGGGTTTTTTTTTTTTAAGTCCCTCTGCCCCCCCCTCTTCTTCTCCTTTTAAATAATAATAAAAAAATGTTTTTGTGCAGGCTCGAGAAAGCATATTTATATAAATGATTGCCATATCCTCTCTTGCCAGCTGTTGACCCGGCTCTTAGCCCAAACTGGGGCATGTTTTTCATTTCGAACAGCTTCAGACTGGAAGTGACCCGGAGAAAGTTAGCACGCTATGCAAACAGTCTTACGTGTTACAACCCTGACAGTTAAAGACAATGGACGCACAGTTGGGATGGAAGGGACCGGCGTTTCCCCCCTGGGCGAATGTCACAAAAAAAAAAAAACACCCCAGATGGAGGTATCGATTTTAAAAGACAAATAAAGAGAGGTTGTGGTCCTTGAGAGTTGAGCCTTTCCCCCGTTCTGGACACTTTTCAAAAAAAAAATATTACAACTTGTGTTTCTACCCCCCCCCCTCCCCAAAGAGTCACGGCAAATCGGCTCCACCGTTTATTTGAAAGACGTTAAGAGACAGAAGGATCTTGACAAACTTGAATATTGGGCACTATCTAATAAAATGAAATTCAGTGGTGAAAAGAGTAAGGTTCTACATTTAGGCAAGAAAAATGAAATGCACAGGTACAGTATAGGTGGTACCTTGCTCAGCAGTAGTAACTGTGAGAGGGATCTTGGAGTCCTAGTGGACAACCATTTAAATAGGAGCCAGCCGTGGGCAGCAGCTGCCAAAAAAGCCAACACAGTTCTAGGCTGCATCAACAGAGGGAGAGAATCAAGATCCCGTGAAGGGTTAATACCACGTTATAAGGCCTTGGTGAGGCCACACTTGGAATACAGCATTCAGTTTTGGTTGCCACGATGTAGAAAAGATGTGGAGACTCTAGAAAGACTGCAGAGAAGAGCAAGAAAGAGGATTAGGGGACTGGAGACTAAAACATGAAGAACGGTTGCAGGAATTGGGTAGGTCTAGTTTAAGAGAAAGAAGGACTAGGGGAGACATGATAGCAGTCTTCCAATATCTCAGGGGTTGCCACAAAGAAGAGGGAGTCAAGCTATTCTCCAAGGCACCTGAGGGTAGAACAAGAAGCAATGGGTGGAAACTAATCAAGGAGAGAAGCAACTGAGAACTGAGGAGGAATTTCCTGACAGAACAATTAATCAATGGAACTTGCCTCCAGAAGTTGTGAATGCTCCAACACTGGAAGTCTTCAAGAAGATGTTAGATAGCCATTTGTCTGAAGTGGTGTAGGGTTTCCTGCCTGAACAGGGAGTTGGACTAGAAGACCTCCATGGTCCCTTCCATCTCTGTTATTCTATATCTAAAATAGGGGCAGATCAAACAGGCTGAAACATCAGTCGGTGAATTTGATGGAATCCCACTTTTAAAAATCCACTAGAAGACCTCCAAGGTCCCTTCCAACTCTGCTATTGTATTATTGTGTTATTATTGTTTGGAAATATAAGATCCGATCAACCCCTCAACCCTCGGGTGACAACGATCAAACCAAATACTTGATGGGCTCCATCCCACATGGAGATCCCCAGGCCCCGTTGGTGAAACCAAGTCTTCAGAGCCTTTTAAAAGAGTATCAAAGTGGGAGGCGATCTTATCTCCACAGAGATGATGTTCCACAGGGAGGGAGCCACCACAGAGAAGACCCTTCTTCTTGGCCCCGCCAGATGGGCCTGTTCTGACGGAGGCTTCCCAAGAGAATGAAGCACTCCTGGTCCCGACAAAAAACCCTTTTATTAATTTTTCTGTGAATTCTGCTCCTTCACATCCAGCAAAGTCTTTCAAAGGAGGATTTACAATCACAGACCTTATCTGGCTTGGAGAGCTGCCAGGCCGATATCTGCAAAACTTGGCAAGGAGTCTCGGAGAGTCACGAATCAATTAAGCTAACTAATGGTCTCCTGCAAACTCTTTTATTTCCTCTGGGAGGGGCCATTCATCCTCCGCCTGTAGCCTTACTCCCAAGTCGACCCCGGTTCTTTAGCTCTTCCCTTCGTCTGGCCACTCTGCACATGTGCAGACTGGGAACAGGCTCCAGCTGTTCTTCTGCCCCACTGATCTCCAACTCCAAAGGCAGCTGATAATTGTCAGACGGCCCTGGCCCCCCTCTCTGCCTCCGACACAGAGCCCTCATCAGAGCCTTCCCCAGACTCCAGGGCTGGCCCAGGTTCCTCCCCAACCTCCTCACTGTCCGAATCTGCTGCCAGCTTCCTAGGCTGCTGGCGGGCCACAACAATTCTGTAACAGAAAGAGGCAAGGAAATAAGGAAATAACATCTTATTTCCAATCTTATTTCCATTGGGCTTACGTTTCACAGTGAGGGAGTCACCACAGAGAAGGTGCTTGATATTCAGCATCACTCAGCATTACAGCTGTCAAGGATGGTTAGCCAAGCCTCTTCATGTCTGGCTGGAAGTAAATTGCGGCTGTGCGCAACAATTCGTACTCCGGAGTTGTTTTACGGACAGATACTACGCCATTTTATTCCAAGCGGGTTTTTTATTCTTATTGCGTATTGCTTGTTCTAGCACTTTGGTGCTATGAAGGATCCAAATTTAAATATAATGAAAACGTCAGCCTCTGTCTCCATAACCGAGGTGGCGCAGTAGTTAGGGTGCAGTACTGCAGGTGTCAGCTTCTGCTTTGCTGCTGCTTCAGCTGCCATGAAACGGGAAGGGGGGGGCGTGTATGTGGGAGGGTTTTAATTGATGTGCTGGAGGTCTGCTGAAGGAATGTTCTGGGATGTTCCAGTCGTTGGGGTTTACGCATGCGTACGTGTTTCCCGCCTGCATCAACGGCCTTCACATTCCATCTTGGCCTGTCTTTTTGAAGTTATCTCACACCTGACAATTGAAGGACTTATGATTGGACTGGAGCTTTGATCCTAAGGGGGGGGAACGGGCTTTGCTATATATCAATTGCTTTCGCGCCATATTATTCAGATCTTGCTTCACTACTGCTCGCTTACCATTTATAATTAGTAAAAGTACTTTGGATTTCCAACCCATGGAGTCTCTTGGTCTTCTTTCCTAATTATGGAATGGAGTGGGGCGTGACAGCAGGCCACTTCAGCTGACTGTTATCTGCAGTTCAGCGGTTCTAATCTCACCGGCTCAAGGTTGACTCAGCCTTCCATCCTTCCGAGGTGGGTAAAATGAGGACCCAGACTGTGGGGGCAATATGCTGACTCTGTAAACCGCTTAGAGAGGGCTGAAAGCCCTATGAAGCGGTATATAAGTCTAACTGCTATAACTGACACTTACACTCATTTATTAAGGAGCTTGCCAATTAATAAGACTCCCAATCAGCTTTAGCATATTAATTGTTGCAAGCATACTGTTGGAAGAAAAGTCCTTCTGGGTTCTGGGTTCAGCTCCAAGTGGGGAAAAAGACACTGGGAACATGGAGGCTGCTTGGAAAGATGGTTTTCATGGTGGACAGGACCACATGGCTTGAAGATACTGGGCGGAAGGGGAAAGAAGGGCAGAGATACTGAGAGTCCCTGGGTTTTATACCCTCTCTGGGCTTTTGAATTTGAGCTTGTATTCTGATTGGTTGTCAGACTCCCATGGGGCCATGCAGGGGCAACTCTGTAGGCTGCCCTGAGTCCCGGGCTTGGTTGAGCCTTGCTGGGTGATGTAATCTTCCCAGGTGCCATGTGGTGAGATGGGTAGAGGGCTAATCCTACCTTTGCTGGATCTTGGAGGAGAGCATTTGCTTATGAATAGACCTAGCTATCTCTTTATCTCTTAAGTGCTGACGTCTGCTGTGGGCTATTGAGGAGGGTGGGGGCTATTAAGAGTGAGTCTGCTTCCTGCCTCAAGCCCCCCCCCCCCCCCCGGCCCCGTTTCTCCATTCCTCAGCCAGGGAAACATAACATTCGGCCTTTTTAATATTTCCTAAAATATTTCATTTTTCTAGGAGAGGGCTGGATGCTAACTCCCTACAATTCTGTAACGGAAAGAGGCAACTTTTAACTGGGGAAACACCAAACTTTGGAAAGGCCAATGTTTTTTAAAGACATAATCATCCTTTCCTTGAAGGGTATTTCAATTCTGCTCTATGGGTACTGATCAACAGGGTGATAAATGTAGGTTGCTTTGACTGCATAACTTTCTTGACTTGGGGGCATTCGAGGGAAAAAACAATGGAATTGTTTAAAGATGAATGGTCTCTAAATTTGATAAATACCGTAGTCCTCAACTTTACAACAATGAAGACCGACATTTCTGTGGTGGTGAGACATTTGTTAAGCGAATGTTGTGAACACAGGGATGTTGTAAGGGTCGTAATCGATCCCGAGTAACTTTTTGCAGTGCTGTTGCAACTTCAAAACACTCGCAAAATGAATGGTGGCAAGTTGAGGACAACCTGTATATAAATTTGAAAAGAATAAGCTGGAAGGGACCTTGGAGGTCTTCTAGTCCAGCCCCCTGCTCAAGCAGGGGAACCTATACCATTTCAGACAGAGACTGCCTAGACCAGAGGTCCCCAAACTTGGCAACTTTTAAGACTTGTGGACTTCAACTCCCAGAATTCTCCAGCCAGATGGCTGGAGAATTCTGGGAGTTGAAGTCCACAAGTCTTAAAAGTTGCCAAGTTTGAGGACCTCTGGTCTAGACTCTTCTTAAAAACCTCCAGTGATGAAGCACCCACAACCTCTGGTGGCAAGCTGTTCCACTGGTTAATTGTCCTCACTGTAAGGAAGTTTCCCCTTAATTCCAGGTGGCTTCTCTCCTTGATTAGTTTCCGTCCGTTCTTTCTCGTCCTGCCCTCTGGCGCTTTGGAGAGGAGGCTGACCCCTCTCCTTTATGGCAGCCCCTCAAATACTGGAATCCTGCTATCATGTCACCCCTAGTCCTTCTTTTCTTTTTAGACTACTTGGCTTTTTAGTATCCTAGTATTGCTTAACTGAGCAACCGTCATACGAAAAACCCCCGGAAATAAAAGTAATAGCCCGGGTAAAACAAATAAACGAAAACAGAGAGAGAGGAGAGTACTAAACACGGATCAGATCCATTCATACCAAGGACTATACATTGCTCATAATTGCCTGATGCATAAGCAAATTTGGGCTGCACCAACATAGGGGATGTCAGATGTTGATGTTGATTGGTCTTGTATGCCGCCCACTCCCGAAGGACTCCGGGCGGCTTACAATAAACAAGGGAAGGGGATAAATAAACAAAACAACACTTTAAAATACACAACAGTCACAGTTTCCGTGGGGCTGGATATTTCGAAAGCCCCCCCCCCGGCCTGCTGGAGCAGCCAGGACTTAACGGCTTTGCGGAAGGCCGGGAGGGTAGTAAGGGTCCGGATCTCCACGGGGAGGTCGTTCCAGAGGGCCGGAGCTGCGACAGAGAAGGCTCTCCCCCGGGGAGTCGCCAGCCGACATTGGCCGGCAGATGGAATCCGGAGAAGACCTAACCTGTGAGATCTAATCGGTCTATGGGAGGTAATCTATTTTAATGAGGATGTGATCCGTTCGATCGTGTCCGAATGAACGGCGATTCTACAGGCCAAATCTTGCCGCATCTTCCCATTTTGTCGAGTTGTTCTACGCTCCGGCTAGTGTCAGCTTTGATGGCGTCTAGCCGCCCTGTTCTTTGACCGCTAACTCTCCCCAATATAATTACGTTCTCCGGTGAGTTCCCCCGCACGAACACGGCCAAAGTAAGTGGGACGCAGTTTCGTGATTCCGCTTCCCAGTGACACTTCCGGTGTTATGCGCTCCAATGCTTGCTTGTTGGTCCCCTTTGCTGTCCAAACAATAGCCTTCTCCAGCATCCTGGCTCGAACGAGTCGACTGTCTTATTGTCGGTTGTTTTCGCTTTCACAACCAGGGGTAGGTAGCTACGGGTTTAATCTGGAAGGCCGCTGCAAACTCGTGACACCATCAGTGTCTCCTGAGCCGTGTCCCTAATGTACGGCCAACAATGTGAGTTTTTTTCTCTCCTGATCTCGGTATACAAATCTCATGAGTTTGGGTGAATTATTGTCACCGAGACGGGTGCTTTTATCCAACTGCCTAAAGGACAAATGGCACTTAAGGGTGAGGTTCAGACACAATGAACTGGAGTGCTTAACAGCTTTCCGGCAACGTGACATGGCAGCTTGATCGTAACTTACCCTGGCACTTCCATTCTGCTGTGTGCTGTGTGCACTTTTATTCCCTGGGCGCAGATTGAATTAAAAATCAATATATGGTTAATGCCATATAAAGGGGCGCCGGGATGCGCCGAGCAGGAGTTTTTAAAGGATTGAGCCTTCCAAAAGGACAATCGACAGATCATTCGTTCACTCAGTCGTTCGTTTTATTTATTAAATTTATAAGCCAGCCACCCCCCCCCCCGCGCTAGGGAGCGAATCCGGGGCGATTTACGACGCCATAATTAACCATACGAAATGATTAAACGGCGAAGAGAAGCGCAGAAACCGTTAAAGTCAAAGGTTAAAATTAGCAGCGCGGGTTAAAGCAAGTACAGGAAGTCCTCAACGTACGGCCACCATTGAGCCGCCAAAATGTATGTTGCTCAGTCTGCTTTACAACATTTCTCGCCACGTTTCTTAAGTGAATCGCGGCAGTTCTTAAAACCGGTTGTTAAGTGAATCTGGTGTCTCCCCCCTTGAGGTCGCAAAAGAGGACGGCATTCTCCCAGGACACAGCAACCATCGTAAAGAGGAGTTAATCGTCAAGCCCCTGAATTTTCATCGTGGGACGTAAGTGTGGAAAACGACCACGGATCCAATTTTTCGGGACCACTGTGACTTTGAAGAGTCACTTGAATGAACCGCTGTAAGTCAGGGACTTCCTTTACTTTCTTGCATACGAATATAAGTATTATATATGCTACAGATATACACATATCCTGTTTCCCCCGAAAATAAGACCTCCCCGGATAATAAGCCCAATCGGGCTTTTGAGTGCATGCGCTAAAATAAGCCCTTCCCCGAAAATATTGCAACACAGCAGCAGCCATAAGGTGACCATGCTCGCCTCCTCCTGCACCCCAAAAATAATAAGCTCTCCCCGAAAATATTGCAACACAGCAGCAGCCATGAGGTGACCAAGCTCCCCGTTTCCTGCACCTCAAAAACAATAAGACCTCCGTAAAAATAAGGCCAATATTTCAGGAGGGGGGGGGGTGTCAAAAGAAAATAAGACCCTGTCTTATTTTCGGGGAAACACATTATTGTTTTATGTTCTGCTTCAAGTTACGATGCGTTATGGAAATAAATAAGCAGCCACTTGTTTCACATCAATGCACTCTTAAATCTTTCTCCATTCAATTTCATTTCGTCTACCGCCTCATTCTTGGGCTGGTTTCAGTCTTCGTGTAAAAGGAAGGAAACCGGTTTCCGCAAAGCTAAACTTTGACGGCTCATCTTAGGGATTGGAAGGAATTGGTAGGTGGTGGTCTTTTGAGTAGTGGGGGACTACAAATCCCATGGTTTATGTGCATCGGTCGATGAGTAGTTTAGCTGAGAGAGACAGTAAAGACTGGAGAGCTGGCACACGGCGAACTCCTGGTCTGCAAATGACGAAGACGTAAAAGAAAAGAAGGAAGAAGAGAGAAAAGAGAAAAAGAAAAAAGAGAGAAGAAAAAAGAAAAGAAAGAGAAAAGGAAAAAAAAAAGAAAAAAGAAAAGATAATGTGGGTACATCATAAAAGTATCGGAACTTTATATATCATTGCCAAAAATATCTACTAGAATTTATTTATGTATTTAGTTCTCGACTTACAACCGTAACTAAATCCAACATTTCCATTGCTGAGCAGTGAATTTTGCCCCATCTTACGACCTTTCTTGACACGGTTGTTAAGGGAATCACTGCAGATGATGAGTTAGTAACATGGCCGTTAAGTGAATCTGGGTTCCCCAGTGACTTTAATTGTCAGAAGGTCGCAAGAAAGGGATCACGTGACCCCCGGGACAGTACAACCGCCGTCGTAAACACATCCCAGTGGCCCAAATTTTGATCACACGACCACAGAGATGCTGCAATGGTCGTAAGTGTGAATAATGGTCGTAAGTCACATTTCTCAGTGCCTTCGTAACTTTGAATGGTCGTTAAATGAATGGTTTGATTCCAGTTATAAGCTGAGAACCACCTGTATTTATTCTTTCAGCTTATAGACTCCTCCATTATCCAAGATCCTGAGCCGTTTACAATGAAAATTAAAAAACCCACACACAGATAATCACTGGATACTCATCCGTTTAATTCTCTTTAACAATCTAAACCATGGGTGCCAAACTCGATTTCTTTGAGGGCCGCATCAGGATTGTGTTTCACCTCAGGGGGCTGGAGTGGTCGGGGGGGGGCATGGCCACCTCGCTGTCACTCATATCGGGGACACCTGTGGAAGTCCGAATGCTCTGTCAGAGAAAATTGGCTCTTGAGCTCTGTTTTCGGCTGCGATGGCCTCCTGCAATCCTCTCCCAGCGAAAACACAGCTTGGGAGGGCTACCTGCAGTCCTCACAAGCTCCGTTTTCGGCTGCGATGGCCTCCTGGAATCCTCTCCCAGCGAAAACAGAGCTCGTGAGGGCCACCCGCAGTCCTCACAAGCTCCGTTTTCGGCTGCGATGGCCTCCTGGAATCCTCTCCCAGCGAAAACAGAGCTCGTGAGGGCCACCCGCAGTCCTCACAAGCTCCGTTTTCGGCTGCGATGGCCTCCTGCAATCCTCTCCCAGCGAAAACAGAGCTTGGGAGGGCCACCTGCAGTCCTCACGAGCTCTGTTTTCGGCTGCGATGGCTCCCTGCAATCCTCTCCCAGCGAAAACACAGCTTGGGAGGGCTACCTGCAGTCCTCATGAGCTCCGTTTTCGGCTGTGATGGCCTCCTGCAATCCTCTCCTGGCGAAAACAGAGCTCGGGAGGGCCACCTGCAGTCCTCACAAGCTCCGTTTTCGGCTGCAATGGCCTCCTGGAATCCTCTCCCAGCGAAAACAGAGCTCGTGAGGGCCACCCGCAGTCCTCACAAGCTCCGTTTTCGGCTGCGATGGCCTCCTGCAATCCTCTCCCAGCGAAAACACAGCTTGGGAGGGCCACCTGCAGTCCTCACAAGCTCCGTTTTCGGCTGCGATGGCTCCCTGCAATCCTCTCCCAGCGAAAACACAGCTTGGGAGGGCTACCTGCAGTCCTCATGAGCTCCGTTTTCGGCTGCGATGGCCTCCTGCAATCCTCTCCTGGCGAAAACAGAGCTTGGGAGGGCCACCTGCAGTCCTCACGAGCTCCGTTTTCGGCTGCGATGGCCTCCTGCAATCCTCTCCCGGCAAAAACAGAGCTTGGGAGGGCCACCTGCAGTCCTCACGAGCTCCGTTTTCGGCTGCGATGGCTCCCTGCAATCCTCTCCTGGTGAAAACAGAGCTCGTGAGGGCCACCTGCATTCCTCACGAGCTCCATTTTTGGGTGTGATGGCTCCCTGCAATCCTCTCCTGGCGAAAACAGAGCTCGTGAGGGCCACCTGCAGTCCTCACAAGCTCCGTTTTCGGCTGCGATGGCCTCCTGAAATCCTCTCCTGGCGAAAACAGAGCTTGGGAGGGCCACCTGCAGTCCTCACGAGCTCCGTTTTTGCCGGGAGAGGATTGCAGGAGGCCATCGCAGCCGAAAACAGAGCTCGTGAGGACTGCAGGTGGCCCTCACGAGTTCCGCTTTCACTGGCAGAAATACTGCGGGCTGGTCCTTCACTGTTTCCAGGGCGGCCCCATATGCCAGATGTAAGTACCCCAAACCTTGAGTTTGACACCCGTGTTTTATATTATGTTTTGTTTATTTGATTCTATTTCACTGTTAGGAACCGTCCAGAGTTGTGACTCTTAAGATGTGTGGCCCAGAGGTAGGTTCCTACTGGTTCGGATCAGTTCAGACGAGTAGGTAGTAACTCGGCCTGCCACTCCCCCGAAGTGGTTCTCTCGGCGGCGCCATAAGTGGCACCATCTTATGTTTTTGCTTCTGTGCATGCGCAGAAGCATTTTTTGGTACTGCAAATGCACACACGCAGCGCATCAAGCGTATGAAACGTGTGGCGCGAAATGGTAGTATCAGCAGTCGGAACCCACCCCTGATGTGGCCATATAAGGCGGGCCAGTTCCTCGCTGTTTGCAAGGCGGCCCTACAGGCCACATCTAAGCACCCTGCAGGCTGGATCAGGACCGCCTGGCCCTTGAGTTTGACACCCCTGATCTAAACACCAATTAAAAAAACAAACAAACATGATTTAAAACGAAGCCGGACTGATGTGTTTCCCCATTCCTCCCTCCTCCGCCAATTTTAACCACTGGCCATCTTAAGGTCCAGCTTGGCAGCTTGGATGGGAAATCAGCTTTTCGCACGCCGCGCCAGGAATTTCACAAATACCGAGTGACTTAAAACCGATGAGATCTTCGAAAGGTCTCGAGCGCGCAGATTAACTAATGAAAAAAAAAAACACACCAAAAACCTGTGAAATTGCTGTCCAATCTTCTTTTTCTCCCCCCTCCCAGAGGCTGTTTCACAGCAAGCCATCTGGCCCTGCCTGCAAGACCGTGGGTGATGAAATTAATGGGCCACACCATTTGTGTAAGGCTTTCCAGTCGCAATCCAGGAATCCGATTTGTCGCACAATTACAAGAGAGGATTTGGACGCCTGCACCCTCCTCCTCCTCCCCCCCCACCCCTTCCTCCCAATCTCTCGAAGTGCAGGACGAATGTGACAGATTTGTCACCTAAACCGTTTACAGGCTGTGTGTTTTTGCACAACTCAAACCTTGGCAAGAGGCCGCACACACGTCCTATGACCGGATGGCTTTTCTAAGGACAGCCGTCAATTTCAGATGGCATCCGAAAACGCTTCATGGATCTTGCTGGGGGCGGGAAGGAATTATAGACAGATAGTCCTTGACGTACAACAGTTTGTTTAGCGACCGAGGTTACAATAGGATGGGAAAAAGTGACTTACGACCGTTTTTCACACTTACAACCATTACAGCATCCCCGTTTTGTGATCAAAATTCAGACTTTTGGTAACTGGATCCCAAGGTGCCAGGTAGCACTGATGTTGTTACCTAGTTCGGTAAGGAAAGGAAATGTCTGCAAGGAAACAACCAAGCTGAGAGAGCATTAAGGACCCCACAATTCTCCTCCTCCTCCTACCATGTTTCCCCGAAAACAAGACAGGGTCTTATTTTCTTTTGACCCCCCCCTAATAAGCGCTTGGCCTTCTTTTGGGGGAGGTCTTATTATTTTTGAGGTGCAGGAAGTGGCGAGCGTGGTCACCTCATGGCTGCTCATATTTTCAGAGAGGGCTTATTTTAGTGCATGCGCATGGCCTTTTTCCACACTTACAACCATTACAGCATCCCTGTTTTGTGACCAAAATTCAGACTTTTGGTAATTGGCTCCCAAGATGCCAGGTAGCACTGATGATGTTACCTAGTTGGGTAAAGAAATGTCTGCAAGGAAACAGTCAAGCTCAGAGAGCATTGAAGACCCCACAATTCTCCTGCTCCTCCTTTTCCCTTCTAGCACTGATGATGTTACCTAGTTGGGTAATGAAACGTCTGTAAGAAAACAACCAAGCTCAGAGAGAACCAATGACCCCACAATTCTCCTCCTCCTCCTCCTTCCCCCTTTTAGCACTGATGATGTTACCTAGTTGGGTAATGAAACGTCTGTAAGAAAACAACCAATGGTAATCGGTGAGGAATTGAAGAATGGCCTCTATTCAATCTCCAAAGATAATAATTTGATCCCGATCTGAACCAACCATGGCAGCTGCCGAAAAGAAAAGATAGTCCTCGACTTACGACCGTTCATTTAGTGACTATTCAAAGTTACGGCGGCACTGAAAACCGCGACTTACGACCGCTTTTCACGTTTGATGACCATTATAAGCATCCTCATGGTCACGGGATCAAAATTCAGGAGCTTGGTAACTTGACTCGCATTTATGACGGTTGTAATGTCCCGGGGGTCGTGTTTTCCCCCTTTCGCGACCTTCTGAAAAGCAAAGTCAACGGGGAAGCGGGATTCACTTAGCAGCCGTGTTACTGACTTAACCATTGCAGCGATACATGTCGTGATTGACAAGGAAGGTCGTAAAATTGGGCAAAATTTACTTAATTGTCTCACTTAGCAACAGAAATTTTGGGCTCTATTGTGGCTGGAAGCTGAGGACGACCTGTTTTGGAAATACACATGGGAGCTGGTTGATCATTCTAACTGTGACTTGGTGAATGTTCCGCAAACTTTCTATTGTATTGGGGGGTGGGGGGAAGCCCCCTCAGAAGATCCCCAGAATCCCTGCATAAAATACACTGATTATCTCGAGAACGCTGCTGTCCACGCCTCAGTGCTTTAGATATCAGACTGTAGGTTTAGTCACTCCGGGAACTGCTTGTAGGTAAATTAATTTGATTCATAATTTTATTTGTATTGTGAGCTTTTAAAAATAATTCACTGTTCTGGGGTTTTCCTTTTGAGAAAAAAGTTATTATGCTGCTTTTATGAATTGCACGCATTAATGGTATATTCTGTTACCATACAGTATACAAGATAGGTAGGTAGGTAGGTAGGTAGGTAGGTAGGTAGGTAGGTAGGTAGGTAGGTAGGTAGATAGGTAGGGATGGAGGGATAGATAGAGATGATAGACAGACAGGCAGACAGATATGGATGGATGGATAGACAGATGCATGCATGGGTGGGTGGGTTGGTTGCAGAGGTGGGTTCCTACCAGTTCGCACCTATTCAGTAGAACCGGTTATTCAAATCTACCGAACCAGTTAGAAGAGGTTCCACCTGTGGACCCAGAAAGCAGGCCACACCTACAGAAGAGGTTCTAAAAGTTTTTAAAACCCACGACTGGTTGGATGGACAGATGGACGGACGGATGGATGGATAGATAGAAGGACAGATAGATAGATGGATGAATGGATAGATGGACAGAGATGATAGATAGATAGACAGACAGACAGACAGACGGATGATAGATGGGTGGGTTGGATGGATGGACAGATGGACAGACGGACGGATGGACAGATATAGATAGATAGATAGATAGATAGATAGATAGATAGATAGATAGGTAGGTAGGTAGGTAGGTAGGTAGGTAGGTAGGTAGGTGGGTGGGTTGGATGGATGGACAGATGGACAGACGGACGGACGGATGGACAGATATAGATAGATAGATAGATAGATAGATAGATAGATAGATAGATAGATAGATAGATAGATAGACAGACAGACAGACAGACAGACGCATGGAAGGGTGGATGGGTGGGTTGGATGGACAGATGGACGGATGGATGTATGGACAGATAGATTGATGGATGAATGGATGGATGGATGGACAGAGATGAAAGATAGATAGATAGATAGATAGATAGATAGATAGATAGATAGATAGATAGATAGATAGATAGATAGATAGATAGATAGATCGACGGACAGACAGATAGATGGGTGGATGGGTTTGATGGACCAACGGATGGATGGAAGGACAGACAGATGGGTAGGTAGGTTGGATAGATAGACAGACAGACAGACAGACAGACAGATCGAATTGGGACCCGATATTAAGTTCCAGTTAAAGTAAGGTGATTTGTACAGAAGAATCTGGTCAACTTACAGTCAATACCAAATTGGCCTAGAGAAGAGTTAATGGAATTCAAGAGGGTTGGATTTAGACTGTTTGTGAAAGCGTAATGATTCTAGGCTAATTGCTCTCTTGATGCCACCCCCAGTGCTCTTCTGCATAAAAAAGTAGACAAGAGCTCTGACGTTTCCTGCCAACTTTTGTTTTTTAATTTAAATCTTGCTAGAGATGTGCCAAAGGGAACTTTCACTCCTGCCTTCCTTCCGTTTTGTGCGCCAACGCGATGCCCAGGGTTGTGAGAAACGGGCAAGATCTTCCAAAACAACAGAACAAAGAAAACGAAAGATCATGCCCGCAGCCCAGCCGCTCTCCTCCCTCAAAGCAAAAGGGGAAGTGCAAATAAAACTAACCAGGCTTTTAAAAAATGGATTCATTCTTCTTTCGTTCGAAATTTCAAAGCAGGGAAGGTTTGTGTGTGTGCTTGCACAAGTGTGCATGTGGGTGTAAAAGGTACTCTGACATGCCTCTAATTGATTCGTTTTACACCATCCGGGGAAAGGATAACAGAGATTTGTGGAACACTTTTCTCTTTCTCTACGGCCTGCATATATCACTCATTTACCCATCTTAATTCAATTAAACCGAGTTAAGGACAGTTTGACCCACGAATGAACCATATTTTAAACGGAGGGCATTGCTATTTAAATCAGAATATGTCAACCACTGTTATTCTCCGCTAGGAACTTCCGATCTGCAACTTTCGCCCCCCGAGGTCAACGGAGGGTCACCGATCCTCCAGCAACCCTGCCCAAGCCAGGACCTCTGCGCTGTTAAACACAGGCAGTCCTCGACTTACGACCGCAACGGAGCCCCAAATTTCCCTGGCTGAACAAAACAATGGTCAAGTGAGTTGCGTTCCAGTTTATGACTTTTTTTGGCCACGGTGGTTAAGCGAATCGCCGCCGTTGTTCAGGGAATCAGGCAGCCGCTCGGTGAACCTGGCTTTCCCGTCGACTTTGCTCATCGGAAGGTCGCAAAAGGGGATCGCGTGACCGCGGAGATACTGCAATGGTCGTAAGTATGAAAACTGGGCGTACGTTGTTCTCTTCGGTGCTGCTGTAACTTAAGTTGGTCACTAAATGAATGGTGGTAATGTGAGGACTACCTATATTCTACTGTGTTTCCCAGAAAATAAGACAGGGCTTTTTTTTACACCCGAAATAAACGCTTAGCCTTATTTTTTTTGGGGGGGGGGTGTCTTATTCTTTTTGAGGTGCAGGAGGGGACGAGCGTGGTCACCTCATGGATGCTGCTGCGTTGCAATATTTTCATGGAGGGCTTATTTTCTGGGGAGGGCTTATTTTAGCGCATGTGCTCAAAAGCTCAATTGGACTTATTATTCGGGGGGGTTAATTTTGGGGAAACAGAGTAGAGCTGAGGTGGCGCAGTGGTTAGAGTGCAGCACGGCAGGATACTTCAGCTGACTACTAGCTGCACTTTGGCAGTTCGAATCTCAGCAGGCTCAAGGTTGACTCAGCCTTCCATCCTTCCGAGGTGGGTAGAATGAGGACCCAGATTGTTGGGGGCAAGAGGCCGACTCTGAAAACCACTTGGAGAGGGCTGTAAAAGCACTATGAAGAAGGTGTATATGTGCCCTTCCTTCCTTCTTTCCTTCCTTCCTTCCTCCATCCCTCCCTCCCTCGCTCCCTCCCTCCCTCCCATGGTAGCACAGTGGTTAAAATGCAGCATTGCAGGCTACATCTGCCCAGAGCAGGAGTTCAGTCCTGACTGGCACAAGATTAATTCAGCTTTCCATCCTTCTGAGGTTGGTAAAATTAAGACCCAGATTGTTGGGGGCAAGATGCTGACTCTGTAAACCGCTTAGAGAGGGCTGTAAACGCACTGTGAAGCAGTATATAAATCTAAGGGCTATTGCTATTACCCACCCACCCTTCCTTCCTTCCTTCCTTCCTTCCTTCCTTCTGATTACTACTGCAGGCTAATTCTGCCCACTGCCAACAGTTCAATCCTAACCAGCTCAAGGGTGACTCAGCCTACTATCCTTCCGAGGTGGGTCAAATGAGGACCCAGATGGTTGAGGGCAAGAGGCTGACTCTGTAAACCGCTTAGAGAGGGCTGTAAACGCACTGTGAAGCGGTATATAAGTCTAAGGGCTATTGCTATTACCCTTCCTTCCTTCCTTCCTTCCTTCCTTCCTTCCTTCCTTCCTTCCTTCCTTCCTTCCTTCCTTCCTTCCTTCCTTCCTTCCTTCCTTCCTTCCTTCCTTCCTTCCTTCCTTGTGATTACTACTGGAGGCTAATTCTGCCCACTGCCAACAGTTCAATCCTAACCAGCTCAAGGTTGACTCAGCCTTCTGTCCTTCCGAGATGGGTCAAATGAGGACCCAGATTGTTGGGGGCAAGAGGCTGACTCTGTAAACCGCTTAGAGAGGGCTGTAAAGCATTATGAAGTGGTATATAAGTCTAAGTGCTGTTACTATATTGGCAAAATCTCTGTAGAGTTGCATGTTTATAGCAGCTTTCCTGAGCATGAGCCCTGAATTGTTGAATCAATCAGAGAGGATCCAGAACCACCACCACCTCCACCACCACCACCTCCTCCTCCTCCTCCTCCTCCTCCTCCTCCATGCAATCCCCATTCTCTTCTAACACTGATGATGTTACATAGTTGGGTAATGAAACGTCTGCAAGCAAACAACCCCACAGTCATTGTCCTCTCTGTCCTCCTCCTCCCTCTTACCATCCTCCTCCACTCTGCAACTCCCTTTCAGCACTGATGATATAACCTAGTTGGGTGATAAAACGTCCGCAAGCAAATAGCCAAGATCAATGGCACCAAATGAAATAAAAGGACTCGATACTAAAAGGGAGATAAGGCCACACACAGCAGACAGCAGTGAGGTTCGCTTTGAAGTGGAGGAGAAAAAAACGTAGTGTGGTTTTGCTGCTTCCACATGAGATTGCTGTTTACACACACACACACACACACACAACCACAGCACACACCCAGACACCGGAGAGACAAAACAGCTTCATAATGAAAGAGCATCGCTTTGAAGGAAGCTTTGGTGTGAGAAGGCACAAACTGCTCATCCGAGACTTTGCCTAAGAGGAAATTTGTGTCACTAACACAGCAGCGAAATGTCGCTTCCAGGGGAAATAACTCACACCCTTTAAGATGGGCAAATGATATCATCATCTCTCCTAAAAATCACAGGAATGTCGTCCTCTGCCAATCTGGAGTTCTTTTCAACTGGAGGGAGGTTTTCAGGGAAAAAACATTGCACGCTGTGCCCCCTTTAAGACGGGTGGACTTCAACTCCCAGAATTCCCCAGAAGAGAATGGGGGTTGCAGGGAGAGGAGGAGGAGGAGGAAGAGGAAGACAATGACTATAAGATCCTTGGTGCTCTCTGAGCTGGGTTGTTTCCATGCAGACGTTCCATGACCCAACTATGTAACGTCATCAGGGCTAGGAGGGAGTGGGTTTCGCTCTCTCTTTACCCCTAATTAAGGAACCACCAAGAACATTCCCCCTCACCCTGACAGGACAGACCACTTGTAAATTAAACAGAGGCCCAATCCTGCTTCCTTTTACGTTGATGATGTTACCTAGCTGGGTCCTGCAACGTCTGTAAGAAACCAACGCAGTTCAGAGAGCTCGAAGGACCCCGCAGTCCTCCTCCCTCCCTCCCAGCACTGATGATGCTGCCTAGTTGGGTCATGAAACGTCTTCAAGAAACCAACCCAGCTCAGAGAGCTTCAACGACCCCACTAATCAACCCTGAGCTACAAATATTCTCTTCTATTGGAAACCTCAATCTAATATCTATTGGAAACCTCCAATCAAATATTCTCTTCTATTGGAAACCTCCAATCAAATATTATCTTCTATTGGAAACCTCCAATCAAATATTCTCTTCTATTGGAAACCTCCAATCAAATGTTCGGTTCTATTGGAAACCTTCAATCTAATATCTATTGGAAACCTCCAATCAAATATTCTCTTCCATTGGAAACCTCCAATCAAATATTCAGTTCTATTGGAAACTTCCAATCAAATATTCTCTTCTATTGGAAACCTCCAATCAAATATTCTCTTCTATTGGAAACCTCCAATCAAATATTTTCTTCTACTGGAAACATCCAATCAAGTATTCTCTTCTATTGGAAACCTCCAATCAAATGTTCGGTTCTATTGGAAACTTCCAATCAAATATTCTCTTTTATTGGAAACCTCCAATCAAATATTCTCTTCTATAGTCAACTTCCAATTAAATATTCTGTTCTATTGGAAATCGAGATCTGATCCTTAAAGTAGAGCCTATGACACCCATGACAGAGGTGGTACGCAGAGCCCTATCTGTGGGCACGCATGCTGGTCTCTGCGGGCGCCGGAGTGCCTGAAAATGGGCCAAAAAACCAGGCCGTTTTCGAGCCTTTTCAGATGTTTTTTTTGGGCCAGTTTCAGGGCGTTTTTTTTGGGGGGGGGGTGATTTTGGCTCAGAAAACAGCCCAAAAGCAGGTATGTGTGTGCTGGCCTGCTGGTCTTTTCCGGCGATCTGGTGCACGTAAATGCATGCGCATGCACGCATGTTCAGGTTTGGGCACCCGGTGCGGGAAAGGTTCGCCATCCCTGAAGTAAAGGCTCTCCCCCGGCGAAGTCAGCTCCCGAAGAATGCCCGGGTGGAGGGGGAAAGAGCGGCATCAGAAACGGTCAAGCGGAAGTGAAGGGGATTTAACAAACTCCAAGAGTGAAGTCCAACGCAACCTGCCTGCAATAACTGGGGAGGGACGAAGAAGGTCATACGGGATGACCGAGAGGTGTCCAAAAAATCCCACCTCTTGCCTAACAGCCAGGCGGTCCCCTTCCCCGTCCACCTTTGCTCCCCCGGGGTCGATCTTGCCCTCTGTGGCTGCCTCGGGAGGCTCTGGCCCCCGTTGTGTGCCCTCTTTTTCCTTCTCTCCAAATGCTTTCTCCTTCTTAAGGCCACGCTGGGCACCGTGCCACAAAAGCGGCTGTATAATTCCTCGCCTTTCCCCCCACCCCCACCCCCCCGCCGCCCCGATCTCCTGCTGCGTCAGGCGACGGGGAGGTTAGGAGGTAATCAAGCTTACAGATTAAGGCTGCGCCAAAGCTACAAGATCAGCACAGGTTGGGTGCGGGGGGCAGGGGGGGCTTTATTAACTCTTGAAAGGGTGGGGCGGTTGTTGCCGTACAAGACATAGCTCAAAGGGAAAAACAATAACAACAGACACCCAGTGGCTTGAAGGTCTCGTGTCCAGGATGGAAGCGATGATACTCTATATCAAACTGAAGATTCAATGAATAGAATAAGGAATAGAATGGAATGGAATGGAATGGAATGGAATATGGAATAGAATAGAATTATGAACAGAATGGAATAGAGTAGAATATGGAATAGAATAGAATAGAATAATGGAACATGAATAGAATAGAATTAAGAACAGAATGAAATATAATAGAATATGGAATAGAATAGAATAGGAATAATGGAACATGAATAGAATAGAATAAAGAACAGAATGGAATAGAATGGAATAGAATAGAATATGAAATAGAATAGAATATGGAATAGAATAGGAATAATGGAACATGAATAGAATAGAATAGAATAAAGAACAGAATGGAATAGAATGGAATAGAATAGAATATAAAATAGAATAGAATATGGAATAGAATAGGAATAATGGAACATGAATAGAATAGAATAGAATAAAGAACAGAATGGAATAGAATGGAATAGAATAGAATATGAAATAGAATAGAATATGGAATAGAATAGGAATAATGGAACATGAATAGAATAGAATAGAATAAAGAACAGAATGGAATAGAATGGAATAGAATAGAATATGAAATAGAATAGAATATGGAATAGAATAGAATAGGAATAATGGAACATGAATAGAATAGAATAGAATAAAGAACAGAATGGAATAGAATGGAATAGAATAGAATATGGAATAGAATAGAGTATGGAATAGAATAGAATAATGGAACATGAATAGAATAGAATTAAGAACAGAATGGAATAGAATGGAATGGAATAAAATAGAATATGGAATAGAATAGAATAGAATTAAGAACATAATGGAACAGAATGGAATGGAATAGAATATAGAATAGAATAGAATTAAGAACAGAATGGACTAGAATGGACTAGACTAGAATATGGAATAGACTAGAATATGGAATAGACTAGAATATGGAATAGAATAGAATATGGAATAGAATAGGAGTGGAGTCGAGTTGAATGGATATGAATATGGCCATTTGTTGAGGATACCTTGATTTGGGTTCTTACACTAAGAGTAGGCAGGGTGACAGTATGCTGTATACTGTTGCCATGCCAATTTAACTTATATGCAAAGAACATCATGAGAAAGGCGGGGCTTAATCAAAAGTTGGAATTAAGATTGCCGGGAGAAATATCAACAGATATGCAGATGATACCACGCTAATGGCAGAAAGTGAAGAGGAACTAAAAAGTCTCCTGATGCGGGTGAAGAAGGAGAATGCAAAAGTTGGCTTGAAATTCAACATTAAGAACACTAAGATCATGGCATCCGCCCCCCTCAATTCCTGGCAAATAGATGGGGAAGAAAGGGAGGCAGTGACAGATTTTACTTTCCTGGGCTTCAAGGTCACTTGACTGCAGCCAAGAAATTACAAGAGGCTTGCTCCTGGGGAGGAAAGTGATGGCAAAGCTAGACAGCAGACTAAAAAGCAGAGACCTCACCCTGCCAAAAAAAGGGCGTCTAGTCAAGACTATGATTTTCTCGGTTGCCATGGGTGGCTGTGAAAGGTGGACCACGAGGAAGGCTGAGCGCCGAAGAATGGAGGCCTTTGAACTCTGGTGCCGGAGAAGACTCCTGCATTGAGTCCCTTGGACTGCAAGGCCATCCAACCGGTCAGTCCTGGAGGAGATCCACCCTGACTACTCTTTAGAAGGCCAGAGCCTGAAGAGGAAACTCAAGTACTTTGGCCACCTAATGAGAAGGAAGGAAGGACTCCCTGGAGAAGAGCCTCATGCTGGGAAAGATGGAGGGGAAAAGAAGAAGAAGGGTACGACAGAGGAGGAGGTGGCTGGATGGAGTCACCGAAGCAGCCAGCGTGAGCTTAAATGGATCCAGAGGATGGTAAAAGACAGGAAGGCATGGAGGAATGTTATCCATGGTGTTGCGATGGGTCAGACACAACTTCGCAACTAACAACAACTGAGACTAGAAGTATTTGAAATATGGATTTAGTGGCAGCTGTTACGTATAAGCTGGGTTGACAAAATCAGAAATGAGGAGGTAATAAGCTGCCTGGGAAAGCCAAGGGAAATCATCAAAAAGTTAATAGTTCACAGACGTTTTTAATATTTGGGTGGGGGGGATGTCATACAGAAGGGGGGGTCAACTTGTTCTCCAAAGCACCCAGGAAACAGGGAAAGAAGTAATGGTGAAAGTCTTTAAGGAGAGATCATATCTACAACTAAAGAGAAATTTCCTGATCGTGAGAACAAGTGGAAGGATTTATCTCCTGAACTTGGGGTTGTTCCAACACTGGAGGTCTATGGAGATTCCCTTGTGCCCTTGTGACCTCTAGACTGGACTACTGCAACGTGCTCTACATGGGGCAGCCCTTGAAGAGCATTCAGAGACTTCAGCTTGTCCAGAATGCAGCCGCGCGAGCGATTGTGGGTGCACCTCGGTTCACCCACATTACACCTATCCTCCGCGAGCTGCACTGGCTGCCTATTGGTCTCCGGATACGCTTCAAGGCGCTAGTCGTCACTTATAAAGCCCTTCATGGTATTGGACCTGGGTACTTGAGAGACCGCCTACTGCCAATTACCTCCAATAGACCGATTAGATCCCACAGATTAGGCCTCCTCCGAATTCCATCCGCCGGCCAGTGTCGACTGGCGACTACCCGGAGGAGAGCCTTCTCTGTGGCTGCTCCGACCCTCTGGAACGAGCTCCCCGTGGAGATTCGAACCCTCACCACCCTCCAGGCCTTCTGCAAAGCCCTTAAAACCTGGCTGTTCCGACAGGCCTGGGGCTAAAGAGCTGCTGCCCCCGTCTCGAATGGTATGACTGTTGTGTGTTTTTAAATTATGTATTGGTATGTTTCGTCTTTTTTATTTCCTGTTTGTACCCCCCTTCCCTGATTTGAATTGCGAGCCGCCCTGAGTCCCCTTCGGGGAAAAGGGCGGCATATAAATGTAATAAAATCCAAATCCAATTCTCCGTCATCCAGGTCATGGATGCCCCAAAGGTGCTTTTTCAAGAGGCAACTGGACTTTCTGCTTTTACTTTGAAGACGTTTCACTTCTCATCCAAGAAGCTTCCTCGGCTGAGGAAGCTCATTGGATGAGATGTGAAACGTCTTCAAAGAAAAACCAGAAAGTCCAGTTGCCTCTTGAGAAGGAAGGTCTGCGCCAAACACTGGAGGCTTTTAAGAAGAGATTGGACCACCATTTGTTCGGAATGGGATAGGATCTTCAGCTCTAGCGATGGGTTGGTCTAGAAGACCTCCAAGGTTGCTTCCGCCCCTTTGACTCTATGGTTCATTTTCTTCCCAGCTAAACATGGATAAATATGCTGAGTCTGCCTCAGCCAACTTTCTCTTATTATGTCTATCTCTGTGTCTATTCATGTGCTTTTACTGAAATTGATCCAAATGGACAACCATTTAAATAGGAGCCAGCCGTGTGCAGCAGCTGCCAAAAAAGCCAACACAGTTCTAGGCTGCATCAACAGAGGGAGAGAATCAAGATCATGTGAAGCGTTAATACCACTTTATAAGGCCTTGGTAAGGCCACACTTGGAATACGGCATCCAGTTTTGGTCGTGGAAGATGCGGAGACTCTAGAAAGAGTGCAGAGAAGAGCAACAAAGAGGATTAGGGGACTGGAGACTAAAACCTATGAAGAACAGTTGCAGAAACTGGGTATGTCTAGTTTAATAGAAAGAAGGACTAGGGGAGACATGATAGCAGTCTTCCAATATCTCAGGGGTTGGCACAAAGAAGAGGCAGTCAAGCTATTCTCCAAGGCACCTGAGGGTAGCAGAACAAGAAGCAATGGGTGGAAACTAATCAAGGAGAGAAGCAACTTAGAACTGAGGAGGAATTTCCTGACAGTGAGAACAATTAATCAGTGGAACAGAAGTTGCCTCCAGAAGTTGTGAATGCCCCAACACTGGAAGTCTTTAAGAAGATGTTAGATAGCCATTTGTCTGAAGTGGTATAGGGTTTCCTGCCTGAACAGGGAGTTGGACTAGAAGATCTCCATGGTCCCTTCCATCTCTGTTATTCTATATCTAAAATAAGGGGAGATCAAACAGGCTGAAACATCAGCCGGTGAATTTGATGGAATCCCACTTTTAAAAATCCACTACAGTCATCTTCAATTTATGACCAACTCCTTCCAACTCTTCTATTCTATTCTATTCTATTCTATTCTATTCTATTCTATTCTATTCTATTCTATTCTATTCTATTCTATTCTAATTGTAGTTCCACAATCTGGAGGCACAAAGTTGTTCCTACAACCTTAACTCTAAGGTTTCACCTGGTGAACGTGGTAGCAATATTCTCTAAATTCGGCATTCAGCTCAATCTCACTTAAGGTCCTGGACTAGAGACAACGGAGGAGCAATTTTTAAAGTGGTGGGTGGGTGGGTGGGAACAGAAATGAAAGCAACTCAGCCTAGGTTTATCAAACACCCAACAGCTGTTTGCGGCATCACATTTTCCTCTAATTCATTAAAGTGGTTCTTTTTTTTTTTTAAGATGCTTTAATGAAAAAAAAAAAACAAATTAAAAAGGAAAAAAACCGAAGGCTCCTTTTAGATCTTTAACTTGATTTTGCAGAGGACAAATCCATTTCTTCCTTCTTGGTGTGCCCTTGGCTAAAATGCCAGTCTCGTGGCATGCATTCATATTTAAGAAAGCTTTTTGCAAGCAGGAGGAGGAGGAGGGGAATCCCGGTGAAGGTGATGCTTGCTATTACGGTTTATTCTTATCCCCACAAAACCATTAGCGATGTGATTTAAAACGCCCTGACTAGTACAGACATAATCTATCTCTTTTAATTTCAAGAATGAGGCGGGTTTTTTTTCATTTCCAAGCGGGGAACCTAAGCTGCTCAACGCATCTGTCTAGCTAAGGTTATCTTAATTTTTGCCTTATTCCGCTCCCCCACCTCCCCACCGGCTTTCTTGTCCTCCTCTACTTTGATTGACCGAGACCCGGCCTTAATGCGGATCCTTGGCATGCGGAACTGAAGTTGATTATTAATAATCTTGGAATTAACACTTGGAATACAGGGCTCCGGTTCCGGTCACCAGGATACAAAGAAGATGCTGAAAGGCCCTTAGGGGAAAAAACAAAGAGCGCAGAGAAGAGCAACAGAGAGGATGAGGGGCCTCGAGGTGGAATCGTATCATGAACCGGTGCGCGAACTAGGCATGTCTGGTCTAAAGGAGAGAAGGGATAGGAGTGACCCGATAGCAGTCTTCCAATATTTGAGGGGCTGCCCCAAGGAAGAGGGGTTCAACGTCAATCATAGGAGGAACAGTTGAGGGAGTTAGGAAGGTGTAGTCAATCGAAGAGAAGGACTAGCGGTGACATGCAATAGTTTTCCAATATTCATGTTATGTAGCCTCCAAACCCCTTATCTCCTTCCTCCCTTCTTTTTCTTTCTTCCTTCCTGTCTTTCTTTCTTTCTCTTGTTTTCTTTCTTCCTTCCCTCCCCTTCTCCTTTCTTCCTTCCTTTCTCTTTCTCTCCCTCCCTCCCTTTTTCTCTTTCCTCCCTCCCTTTTTCTCTTTCCTCTCTTTCTTCCCTTCCTCCCATTCTCCTTCCTTCCTCTTTCTCTCCCTCTTTCTTCTCTCCCTCCCCTTCTCCCTTCCTACTTTCCTTCCTTTTGCTTTCCTCCTTTCCTTCTCTTTTTCCCTTCCTTCCTTTCTTCCCTCCCTCCCATTCTCCTTCCTTCATTCCTTCCTCTTTCTCTTTCTTCTCTCCTTTCTCTTTCTTCTCTCCTTCCCCCTTCTCTCTCCTTCCCTTTCTATTTCTCTTTCTTTCCTTCCTTCCTTTTCTTCTTTCCTTCCCTCTCATTCTCCTCCCTCCCTCCCTTCCCCAAAGATGCACAGTTCCCCCCAGATTTGCTCGACAGTGAGATGGGCGGCACATAAATTTAATAAATAAACACCGGTAGCCCTTGACTTTGCAATCCTTCATTCAGTGACAATGGCACTGAAAAAAAAGGGACATGGCTATTTTCTCACTGGCAGCCAAGGCAGTATCAAAATTCAGACGCTTGGCGACTGCTTCACATTTATGACGGTCGCCGTGTCCCGAGATCCTGCGATCACTTTTGGGGATTTTCAAAGCCAAGTCAATGGAGGAGCAACTGTGTTGCAGACGGAACAACGGCACTGGTTCGCTTCATGGCTGCCGCAAAGGTCCACGCTTAGCCACAAAAACGGTGGGCTCCACTGTGGTCGTAAATCGAGGCCTACCTGTACGCAAAAACTAACTGCGCGGAAGGAAAGCCGGCCTCCTTCCGTACTTCTCCAATCTCCCTTCAATGGTCTTGATGGGATTTTCCGTCAACGTCTCTTTTCCCGACAGTGAAAGCTTCCGTTTGAGAGACCTGCGTCGAAAGTTGCCAGCTTGGCATTATTTGGGAAACGTGGCGTCTCTGCAGAATGAAAGTACACCTTGGCCCTTCCTTCAGGCCACTATAATCCCCCGTGCCCGGCCCATCCTACCCGATCGACATTGAGGATCGATAGAGAAAGTGAAGTCATGCTGATCTGTTACAATGAAGAGAGACGGCAATTAGCTGTGATCTGACAGGCTATTAGGGTCGGTGGATTATCCTTTTCAGAAGAATAAGAGTCGGAAGGGACCTTGGAGGTCTTCTAGTCCAGCCCCCCGCTCAAGCAGGAGATCCTATGCTATGTCAGACCAATGGCTGTCCAATCTCTTCTTAAAAACCTCCAGGGATGGGAGCCCCCACAATTAAACAGAATAACAGAATCGGACGGGACCTTGGAGGTCTTCTAGTCCAGCCCCCTGCTCAAGCAGGAGACCAATGGCTGTCCAATCTCTTCTTAAAAACCTCGAGGGATGGGAGCACCCACAACTTCTGGAGAAACATTTGTTATGTTCTAACTTGCTTTATGAGACAACAATTCCCGAGAACTCAAACAGCCAAAAGGGGCATTGCATTTGAAAATGGGTAAAATATGTCATCTTTCTTAAAAATCGGATTTTTTTAGGAATACAAGTGCTCCTCGGCTTAGCGACTGTTCATTCACTGACCCTTCCAAGTTGCAACAGGACTGAAAAAAGTGACTTAGGCCCGTTTCTCGTCTTTGACAACTGTGGCGGCATCCCCAGAGTCATGTGATCAGAATTGGGATTCATTCGTGAGAATTTACGTGAGGCCGCTCGCTTGCAGCGACTCAAAGGCGGCTTACAGAGAATAAAAGCCCAATGGAGAATGAAATAAAATAAATAAATAAAATAGTAAAAAATAAAATAAATAAATAAAATAATAAAAATAAAAAATAAAATAAAATAAAAAATAAAATAAAATAATACATAAAATAAAATAATAAATAAAATGAAGTAATAAATAAAATAAAATAAATAATAAAATAAATAATAAATAAAATAAATAAAAATAAAATAATAAATAAACAAATAAAATAACAACCCTCACCTCCCCACCCCAGGATGCATGGCCCCTGGCTCATATTTATGATGGTTGCAGTGTCCAGGGGTCACATGATCCCGTTTTGTGACGTCTAGAAAGAGGGCAGAGAAGAGCAACCAAGGATGATTAGGGGGCTGGAGACTAAAACATACGATGAACGGTTGCAGGAGCTGGGCAGGTCTAGTTTAATGAAGAGAAGGACCAGGGGAGACATGATAGCAGTGATCCAATATTTGAGGGGCTGCCACAGAGAGGAGGGGGTCAAGCTATTCTCCAAAACACCAAAAGGCCAGATAAGGAATAATGGATGGAAACTGAACAAGGAGAGATTCAACCTGGATATAAGGAGACATTTTCTGACAGTGAGAACAATCAACCCATGGAACAGAAGTTGCCTTCGGAAGTTGTGGGAGCTTCATCACTGGAAGCTTTCAAGAAGAGACTGGACTGCCATCTATCAAAAAGGATGTAGGGTTGCCTGCTTGGGGGGGGGGGGGGTTGGACTAGATGACCTACAAGGTCCCTTCCAACTCTGTTAATCTGGATCTGTAATCTACCTTCTGACAAGCAAAGTCAATGGGGAAGCCCAATTCACTTAACAAACCTGCTACAAAATCAATAAGTCCTGTGATTCGCTTAACAACCTGTCTCGCTTATCCACGGAAATCTTGAGCTCGGTTTGTGGCCGTTAAGCCGAGGAGGACTGCCTGTTATTTCCCTTCTCCCTGTCTCCCAATGATTAACACCCCCCCCCCAACCAATGCACAGCCCATTCCTGTCAGCAACCCTCTTAAGCGGGCAGGCGAGAGCCCGAGCTGGAGCGTTATTTATAATGAAGCAGGGTCCCCGAAGATTTTAATGAACCGGAGCTGACCTTGATCACTCATTCGGAGACCCCCGTGCGATGATGCGTGGGGCGCCCTGCCCCTCCCCTCCTGTCTTCTCACCCAGCCCACCTTTGCTCTTGGGTTTATCAATTTCCTTTCTTGATCTCTCAACCAAGTCACGGCCTCTAATCTGCCAGCCAGATCTCTAAGCTGCCACCTTAATTAAATTACCCAACAGAAGAGACGGTGGAATGCAGGGGGCTGGTCTTGGAATACCCCGGGAACAGAATGGATGGATTAATATGTATCTAGGTATCATCGGCCTGGCCTTCCCCGCACTCCCTCGGTAGGTCCTTCCCTAGAGGGGGCCGGGGGGGGGAGAGGGGGGGAGGGAGAAATAAATATTTTCAGGCCAGCAGGAAAAACTCCCACAAGTTGGGCCCAAGACCTTGATTGATTATAATCGGGATGCATTTTTTTACCCCGGCTGCCCTCCACAATTACTCAGAAACTTATCGTTTGCAGTTGGGAAATCGTCTTTTAATCACAATTTCTGTCTTTCTCGCCTTGTCTAAAGGACCAATTAAAAAAAAAGTTGCAGCTCATAATTGAAATGAATAGAATAGAATAAAAGAGTTGGAAGGGACCTTGGAGGTCTTCTAGTCCAACCCCCTTAGGGAGGAAACCCTACACCACTTCAGACAAATGGCTATCCAGCATCTTCTTAAAGACTTCCAGTGTTGGGGCATTCACAACTTCTGGAGGCAACTTCTGTTCCACTGGTTAATTGTTCTAACTGTCAGGAAATTCCTCCTCAGTTCTAAGTTGCTTCTCTCCTTGATTAGTTTCCACCCATTACTTCTTCTCCTGCCCTCAGGTGCCTTGGAGAATAGCTTGACTCCCTCATCTTTGGGGCAGCCCCTGAGATACTGGAACACGGCTATCATGTTTCCCCTAGAGGGATCCTTGGTGCTTGCTGAGCTTGGAGGATTTCTTGCCAATGTTTTAGGACCCAACTAAGTAACATCATCAGTGCGATAACGTAATGAGTGCATTGATGATGTTACCTAGTTGGGTCATGAAATGCCTTGAAAAAACAACCAAGCTCAGAAAGCACCAAGGATCAGTACCATCAAAGGATTCAGAGGAGTTCGGACATTCCTGCTGGTCATAGGATCACAGAAAGACTGGGAGGGACCTCAGAGGTCTTCTAGTCCAGCCCCCAGGGGTGGGGTGGGGTTGGAGAGGCAGGAAGTGGGGGAGTGTGTGCAGCCAGGAGTGCGATTTGCGGGTTCTCCAAACTGGGCAGATTCTAAGCTAGAGGTTCTCCCGAACCCATGCTAACCCGCAGCAGCCCCTCCCCTCTCAACCCCCCCCCCCCTAATAATCCTAGCTAAACCTCTGGGCCAGAGTCCCACCCCCACAGGGCTCCGAGTTTAAATTCTGGCTTTGCCAAGCGAGCACTTCTCTTTTTATGCAGCGAAAGCTGTGCGGCCCAGGGAAAAAAACCCCTCTCGGATAATGTTTTAACACGTCTCCATCGATTGCATCCATCACAAATTCATGAGACCAGGAAGAGAGAGCGGGGGGCTGGCAGGAGGCCCAAACTTTTCTGCATTGCTTAAAGACAACGATTTGGTCTTTAAAGATCTAATTGGAACCTCTGATCTCATTTTATTAAAGCCCGGTATTCTTGCGCAAGTCGGCAAAAAAAATATGTCGAAAAAAAACGGTACGTCTCCTGGATTTAGGACTTAGGGAAAGGCCCGGGATCGGCAGAAAGAATCCTGCTGTTGCTTTATCAAATTTTGTATTTAAAGGTAAAGGTTCCCCTCGGACATATGTGCTAGTCGTTCTCAACTCTAGGGGGCGGTGCACATCTCCGTTTCTAAGCCGAAAAGACAGCGCTGTCCGAAGACGTCTCTGTGATCATGTGGCCGGCATGACTCAACGCCGAAAGGGCACGGATCGCTTTTACCTTCCCACCAAAGGTGGCTCCTATTTTTCTACTTGCATTTTTTTACGTGCTTTCGAACTGCTAGGTTGGCAGAAGCTGGGACAAGTCACGGGGAGCTCACTCCGTTACGCGGCGCTAGGGATTCGAACCACCGAACTGCCGACCTTTCTGATTGACAAGCTCAGCGTCTTAGCCACTGAGCCACCGCGTCCCTGTAAATTCCGTATTAATGATGCTTAAATGAAGAAACTTGGGCATCAGATTACTTTTTGCAGATCAAAATATGTAGATAAGTGCTGGCCAGCAGCTGGTCTTCTCAATTTACCAGTAACTCTCTCAGCTGCCTAAGCACATCAGAGGTTAACAGTTAAGAGAGTTGGAGGGGATCTTGTAGGTCATCTAGTCCAACCCCCACCCCCACCACTCAAGCAGGAAGACCCTACACCGTTTCTGACAAATGGCAGTCCGATCTCTTCTTGAAAGTCTCAAGTGATGAAGCTCCCCCACAACTGGGAGGAATTGTGGCCAAAAATGCACATAAAAACATGCATGGTCCCTGCCTTTCCACTGTCCCTTCGGCTAAAAGTCACGAGTAAGGGAAAGGGAAAGAAAATGTAATCAGTGGAAAAGTTTTGAGTCATAAAACTTGGATGAAAGGAATGGAGACGTCTTTATAACTCCGTCTCTCATTGGCCCCAATTTTTCCTTAAAATTTTTATTAGCCTGAAATGAATCTGTCTCCTTTTTCCTACTGGACGTTTTCCAAATGTGTTAAAACCCATTTGAAGTCCTCAAAGGACTCGAGGACAAGTAGTCCTCGACGTACAACCGTGACTGAGCCGGGCATTTCCGTGGCTAAGCGAGACAGTTGTTCAGGGAGCTTTGTCCCATTTTACGACCTGTCTCGCCACAGTTGTTAAGTGAATCACTGCTGTTTTTTGTCACATGTTTGTTAAGTGAATCTCTGCTGTTGTTGAGTCAGTCACAGTATGGTCATTAAGTGAACTCGGCTTCCTGGTTGACTTTGCTCATCAGAAGGTCGCAAACGGGGATCATATGACCCTGGGATGCTTTGCCGTCAGAAATATGAGTCGGTGGCCAAATGTCTGAATTTTTACCACGTGACCATGAGGTTGTAAGTGTGAAAAAGTGGCCATAAGTTACATTGTTCAGCGCCGGCATAACTTTGAGGTTTTGGGGATTTGTGTTCGGTGCTGTCAGAAGCACTGAATTCTGCAATATAGGTAGTCCTCGACTTACGACCACAATTGAGGCCAACATTTCTGTTGCTAAGTGAGGAATTTGTTAAGGGGAGTTTTGCCCCGTTTTACGACTTCTCTTGCCACATTTGCTAAGCGAATCGTTGCGGTTCTTAAACTACGTAACTTGCGTCGTGCAGGGAATCTGGCTTCCCCATCAGTTTTGCTTGTCATTTGGTCGCAAAAGGGGAATCAACGTGACCCCAGGGACACGGCGACCGTCATCAATGTGAGTCAGGCTCTCAAGCAATCTGAATGCAAATCACGTGACCCTGGGGATGCTGCAACGGTCGTAAGCGTGAAAAACGATCATAAGTCACCTTTTTCAGTGCCGTGCTAACTTTTCAAGCGGTCACTAAATGAACTGTTGTAGGTTGAGGACTAACCTGTGCGGAAGCTTTCATTTGCAGCCGCTCTTGCTCTCCATCTCGTTTTCTGGGAGGACTAAGTATGTGGAAACGGGCTGGTTGATGGGGCTTAGTTGAAGTTAATTGAACTAGTGCAGTGTTTCCCAACCTTGGCAACGTGAAGATGTCTGGACTTCAACTCCCAGAATTCCCCAGCCAGCATTTGCTGGCTGGGGAATTTTGGGAGTTGGAGTCCAGACATCTTCACGTTGCCAAGATTGGGAAACACTGAACTAGTGAACCCTGGGCCCTCTCTAACAAAATGAAATTCAAAGTAGAGCAATGTAAAGTCTTACACTTAGGCAAGAAAAACCAAAAGGACACATATAAACTGGGTGAAACCAGGCTTAATAGCAGGAACTGGGAGAGGGATCTTGGAGTCTTCCTGGACAACCAGCTAAATAGGAGCCAGTAGTGTGCGGCAGCAGCCAAAAAAGCCAATGCAATCCTAAAATGCATTAACAGAGGGATACAATCAAGATCAAGGGAGGTACTAAGACCACTCTATAAATAAAGCCTTAGTAAAACCACACCTAGAGTACTGCATCCAGTATTATAAAAAAGATGCAGAAACTCTAGAAAGAGTGCAGAGAAGAGCAACAAAGAGGATGAGGGGACTGGAGGCTCAAACATATGAAGAACGGTTGCAGGAACTGGGTATGTCTAGTTTAATGGAAAGAAGGACTAGGGAAGACATGATAGCAGTCTTCCAATATCTCAGGGGCTGCCCCAAAGAAGAGGGAGTCAAACTATTCTCCAAGGCAACTTAGGGTAGAACAAGAAGCAATGGGTGGAAACTAATCAAGGAGAGAAGCCACTTAAAACTGAGGAGGAGTTTCCTGGCAGTCAGAACAATTAATCAGTGGAACAGAAGTTGCCTCCAGAAGTTGTGAATGCCCCAACACTGGAAGTTTTTAAGGAGATGTTGGATAACCATTTGTCTGAAGTGGTGTAGGGTTTCCTGCCCAAGCAGGTGATCGGACTAGAAGACCTCCAAGGTCGCTTCCAACTCTGTTATTCTAGTCTATTCTAGTCTGGTATAGTCTAGTGAAGAGAAGGACCAGGGGAGACATGATAGCAGTCTTCCAATATCTGAGGGGCTGCCACAGAGAGAAAGGGGCCAAGCTATTCTCCAAAGCACCTGAAGGCCGCAAGGAAGAATGGATGGAAACTGATCAAAGAGAGATTCAACCTGGAAATAAGGATAAATTTTCAGACATTTGAGAACAATCCACCCATGGAACAGAAGTTGCCTTCAGAAGTTGTGGGAGCTTCATCACTGGAGGCTTTCAAGAAGAGACTGGACTGCCATTAGTCAGAAATGGTGTAGGGTCTCCTGCTTGGGGGGGTGGGGGTTGGACTAGATGACCTACAAGGACCCTTCCAACTCTGCTAATCTGTTAAATGAGGGCCAGTTTAATACCGTGCTTGGATGGGTCAACGTTGGGTTAAATTTACCCCTTGGGAGTCAAGTCAGTTGACTCACAACAGGCTAACCTCCCCCTGACCTAATTAAGCATGTTGTGGGAAGCAGACAATGAAAGCATCTGTGCATTTATAATTACCTGACGACATGCCTTGGCATCTCCAGAGGCTCCACAGTGCCTCGGATCTAAACCCCAAACGCCATGGGACCATTGCAAGGAAAGAGCAGAAAAGGGCAACTAAAAGGAATAACCCTTTTGAAAAAGAGATAAGGGAGGTGTGCAATGCATCACTCTGGCTAAACCTAAAGGTGCTTTTTCAAATGGAAGGATTGATACTCCTTGCAGGCAGCTGGTCATTTGCATCCTTTTTAGAGAGTCGTTGAGGCCGCTTGGAGTCCCAAAGGTGCTTTTTCAAGAGGCCACTGGGCTTTCTGGTTTTCTTTGAAGATATTTCACTTCTCCTCCAAGAAGCTTCTTCAGCTCTGATCGCATGGTGGGGGAACAGAGGGATTTATAATCCTTGCAGGCAGCTAGTCATTTGCATCCTTTTTAGAGAGTCGTTGAGGCCACTTGGAGTCCCAAAGGTGCTTTTTCAAGAGGCCACTGGGCTTCCTGGTTTTCTTTGAAGATATTTCACTTCTCCTCCAAGAAGCTTCTTCAGCTGTGATCGCATGGTGGGGAATGGAGGGATTTATAATCCTTGCAGACAGCTGGTCATTTGCATCCTTTTTAGAGAGTTGTTGAGGCCACTTGGAGTCCCAAAGGTGCTTTTTCAAGAGGCAAGTGGACTTCCTGGTTTTCTTTGAAGATGTTTTACTTCTCCTCCGAGAAGCTTCTTCAGCTCTGATCGCATGGTGGGGAATGGAGGGATTGATACTCCTTGCAGACAGCTAGTCATTTGCATCCTTTTTAGAGAGTCGTTGAGGCCACTTGGAGTCCCAAAGGTGCTTTTTCAAGAGGCCACTGGGCTTCCTGGTTTTCTTTGAAGATATTTCACTTCTCCTCCAAGAAGCTTCTTCAGCTGTGATCGCATGGTGGGGAACAGAGGGATTTATAATCCTTGCAGACAGCTGGTCATTTGCATCCTTTTTAGAGAGTTGTTGAGGCCACTTGGAGTCCCAAAGGTGCTTTTTCAAGAGGCAAGTGGACTTCCTGGTTTTCTTTGAAGATGTTTTACTTCTCCTCCGAGAAGCTTCTTCAGCTCTGATCGCATGGTGGGGAATGGAGGGATTGATACTCCTTGCAGACAGCTAGTCATTTGCATCCTTTTTAGAGAGTCGTTGAGGCCACTTGGAGTCCCAAAGGTGCTTTTTCAAGAGGCTACTGAGCTTTCTGGTTTTCTTTGAAGATATTTCACGTCTCCAAGAAGCTTCTTCAGCTCTGATCGCATGGTGGGGAATGGAGGGATTTATACGCCTTGCAAACAGCTGGTCATTTGCATCCTTTTTAGAGAGTCATTGAGGACACTTGGAGGTTTATCTGTGTCCTCGGGGTCTCCTGAGTGATGCAAATGGGTGTGGAGTCTTCTTGGAACTTCAGTATTGTGGACTGGAGGTAGATGATGTTGTATCCCTGGCCCTCTGTTGAGAGAAGGCTGATCAATTTTCTCATAGATGGCCTCTTTGACCCGCCTTCTAAACCAGATTCTGAGGACGCAGATAAACCTCCAAGCGGCCTCAACGACTCTCTAAAAGGATGCAAATGACCAGCTGTCTGTAAGGAATATAAATCCTTCCCTTCCCCACCATGACCGGAATAACTCCATAGACACTCTAGCTCAGTGTTTCTCAACCTTGGCGACTTTAAGTCCTGTGGACTTCAACTCCCAGAATCCCCCAGCCAGCTCAGCTGGCTGGGAGAATTCTGGGAGTTGAAGTCCACAGGACTTAAAGTCACCAAGGTTGAGAAACACTGCTCTAGCTAAAGCAAGTTTGTTTGTGGGGAATTATAGTTACAGAATACACGTACTCCTCGATTTACAACATTTCGCTTAGTGACAATTCAAAGTTGCAACGGCACAGCAAAAAAATGATTTGTGACCATTTTTTCACACTTACGACCTTTGCGGCATCCCCACCGTCACGGGATTAACATTTGGAGGCTTGGCCCCTGGTTCGTATTTATGACGGCTGTGGTGACCCAGGGTTGTGTGATTCCCCTTTTGCGACCTTCTGACAAGCAAAGTCGTGGGGAAGCCGGATTCACTTAATAACCGAGTTACTGACCGCAGGGGATTTGCTTCACAACGGTGGCAGGAAAGGTCGTAAAATGGGGCCAACTCATTGAACGACTATCTTGCTTAGCAAAGAAAATTTTGCGCTCACTTGTGGTCGTAGGTCGGGGGATACCTGTATAGGAATGAGAGAGGCAGTTTTGGCCCGACTCTCTTGGAGAAAGGATAAGACGTGAGAAGCAATTTACCACCAGCATCCATTCCCATATCTTTCTTTTTGTGTGTTTCCGTACTTTTTTTCTCAGTTTCAGAATTCATTTTTTGTGGCTCTGCAGCGCTGCCTTCCTCATCCTAAGCTCAGCTTTAAATCCTCAGCTTCTTCCCAAGGTCCCTTTTTCCACTGCTGTGGGGTCTCCCTGCATTGTTTTATCTTGTGGTGTTCATAAGATTTATGATGATGATGATGATGATGATGATTTAAAATCATCTCTTCATCCTGGGGAACTTCAAGTAAGATCCACTGGCCTTCATTTCAAGGCAAGGCTGGTCTTTCTCCCTTCCAGGCCTTAGGCATCCTGGAACCTCTACCAAAAAAATTTAGCCAAGAGGGAGGAGGAGGAAAAGGAGAAGGAAAGGAGGAGGGGGAGGGGGAGAAGAAGAAGAAGGAGAAGAAAGAGGAGAAAGAAGGAGAAGAAGAAAGGAGGAGGAGGAGAAAGAAGGCGGTGGAGAAGGAGAAAGAGGAGGCGGAGGAGAAGAAAAGGAGAAAGAAGGAGGAGGAGAAGAAAGAGAAGCAGGAGGAAAAAGAAAAAGAAAAAAAGGAGAAGAAGGAGGAGGAAGGAGGAGGAGAAAGAGAAGGAGGAGGAGAAGAAAGAGAAAGAAGAACCAGGGGAGACAGGATAGCAGTCTTCCAATATCTCAGGGGCTGCCTTAAAGAAGATGTAGTCAAACTATTATCCAAAGCACCTGAGGGTAGAACAAGAAGCAATGGGTGGAAACTAATCAAGGAGAGAAGCAACTTAGAACTGAGGAGAAATTTCCTGAGTCAGAACAATGAATCAGTGGAACAGAAGTTGCCTCCAGAAGTTGTGAATGCCCCAACACTGGAAGTCTTTAAGAAGATGTTGGATAGCCATTTGTCTGAAACGGTATAGGGTTTCCTGCCTAAGCAGGGGGTTGGACTAGAAGACCTCCAAGGTCCCTTCCAACTCTGTTATTCTATATTCTATTTCCTTCCTTCCTTCCTTCCTTCCTTCCTTCCTTCCTTCCTTCCTTCCTTCCTTCCTTCCTTCCTTCCTTCCTTCCTTATTAATTAGTGAAAAGACATGCCTCCAGAGCTGTGAATGCTCCAACACTGGAGGTTTTTAAGAAGAGCTTGGATAACCATTTGCCTGAAGTGGTGAAGGGTTTCCCGCCTGAACAGGGGGTTGGACTAGAAGACCTCCAAGGTCCCTTCAACTCTGTTAGTCTGTATTCTTAAGGAGTTTGACTGCTTTTTCACGGTCTTGCATATTTCCCCCCCCCCTTAAAACTTGGAGGGGGGAAATCCCAAAGTCTGCAGATTGA
Organism: Thamnophis sirtalis; assembly: GCF_051295495.1. Classification (NCBI taxonomy): domain Eukaryota; kingdom Metazoa; phylum Chordata; class Lepidosauria; order Squamata; family Natricidae; genus Thamnophis; species Thamnophis sirtalis. Next base: position 1,590,126 of record NW_028261386.1, on the reverse strand, counting down.
AAATGCATTTGATTCAATTATTAACTAGCTGGCTTATGACTGAGTTCACACCATGTCTAGCCCCACATGTCCTCGTGGTAAACCTCACTTGATTTATCGGTCGCCTTTGATGCAGCTCCACATGAAATCTGGAGAGACTGCAGTTTTTTGACATGAAATCTGCCCCCTCCCCCGCTCTCCTCCTCCTCCCCCTTTCTTCCTCTTTCTTCTCCTTCTCCTCCTCCTTCTCTCTCCCCCTCCTGCCTTCTTCTTTCTTCTTTTCCTCCTTCTCCTCTTCCTTCTCCTCCTCCTCCTCCTTCTTTTTCTCCTCCTCCTCCTTCTCCTCCTCCTTTTTCTCCTCCTCCTCCTTCTCTTCCTCCTCCTTTTTCTCCTCCTCCTCCTTCTTTCTCCCCCTCCTTCCTTCTCCTTTCTTCTTTTCCTCCCCCTCCTTCTGCTCCTCCTCTTCCTCCTCCTTTTTTCTCCTCCTTTCTTCTTCTTCTTCTCCTTCTCCTCTTCCTCCTCCTCCTCCTTTACAATAGACAATACAATAGAATAGCAGAGTTGGAAGGGACCTTGGAGGTCTTCTAGTCCAACCCCCTGCCTAGGCAGGAAACCCTATACCGTTTCAGACAAATGGCTATCCAACGTCTTCTTAAAGACTTCCAGCGTTGGGGCATTCACAACTTCTGGAGGCAACTTCTGTTCCACTGATTCATTGTTCTCACTGTCAGGAAATTTCTCCTCAGTTCTAAGTTTGCTTCTCTCCTTGATTAGTTTCCACCCATTGCTCCTTGTTCTGCCCTCAGGTGCCTTGGAGAATAGTTTGACTTCCTCTTCTTTGTTGCAGTCCTTCAAATAATGGAAGACTGCTGTCATGTCTCCCCTGGTCCTTCTTTTCATTAAACTACACCTACCCAGTTCCAGCAACCGTATTTGAATCGCATCTTTCATTGTCATCTTCGATGGGTTCGCTGGAACATTCAGAAAGCTTAGATTGACTTCTTCAATCCGCGAACAGCTGACAGGCGGAACGGGTGACCCCCCCGAGCCCTGGGAACCGACCGGCTACCCGCTTTGGACAGCTATAAAAGGGGATTAGACAAATCCACGGAGCAAAGGGCTGCCCGCGGCTGCCAGGGAGAAGGGCAATATATCACCTCCGCAAGGCGGGAGACCACTCGGGACCAGGTGCCAGGGAACATGAGCGGGCTCTCCCGTCGCCTCCCTCGTCAGCTTCCCAGGGGCATCCCCTGGTCAGCTGCCATGGGAAACAGCAAAGTGGAACTGGATAGGGCTCTGCCTTGATGCGGCATGGCTGATGGTTTCATTTGGCAGTCAATAATTTCTGCAGTCGCGATGATACCAAGGCGAGGGGGTCCTTGGCGCTCTCTGAGCTGGGTTGTTTTCTGGCAGACGTTTCACGACCTAGCTAGGTAGTATCATCAGTGCTAGAAGGGAATGGGATTGGAATACTGGAGGAGGAGGAGGAGGAGGAGGTGGGGGTCCTTAGCGCTCTCTGAGCTGGGTTGTTTTCTGGCAGATGTTTCGTGACCCAGCTAGGTAGCATCATTAGTGCTAGAAGGGAATGAGGTTTGCTCCATCCTTCCATCCTCCACCATCCATACCGAGCTGAAGATGCTTCTTGGATGAGAAGCGAAATGTCTTCCAAGTCAAAGCAGAAAGCCCAGTCGCCTTCTTGAGAAAAAGCAACTTCCGGACATTGAACAACCGCCTCGCTTAGCAACAGAAATTCTCGTCTCCATTGCAGTCATTAGTCGAGGACTGTTTGCATTTTAAATATCCCAACGAATGACAACCACTGTCCTGTTTGCATGTTTTAACTCCAGACCCTTTATAATCTGGTTTGGGGGGGGGGAATCACAGGAAAACAGGGGAGGGGGTGGGAAAAGGGAAAATCCCATGGGGGTGGGGAGAAAAGATAGAAGGGAGAAAGGAGGGAGGAGCGAACAGAGGAGGGAAGACACAGAAGTCCAGCAGCATGTTGTTGTTAGTTGCGAAGTCGTGTCCGACCCATTGCAACCCCATGGACAAAGTTCCTCCAGGCCTTGCTGTCCTCTGCCATCCTCTGGAGTCCATTGAAGCTCACGCCTGCTGCTTCGGTGACTCCATCCAGCCACCTCCTTCTCTGTCGTCTCCTTCTTCTTTTGCCCTCAGTCATTCCCAGCATGAGCCTCTTCTCCAGGGTGTCCTTCCTTCTCATTCGGTGGCCAAAGTCTTTGAGTTTCCTCTTCAGGATCTGGCCTTCCAAAAGCAGTCAGAGTTGATCTCCTCCAGGACTGACCGGTTGGATGGCCTTGCAGTCCAAGGGACTCAATGCAGGAGTCTTCTTCTCCAGCACCAGAGTTCAAAGGCCTCCATTCTTTGGCGCTCAGCCTTCCTTATGGTCCAACTTTCACAGCCATCCATTGCAACTGGGAAAACCACAGCCTTGACTATGCACACTTTTGTTGGCAGGGGGATGTCTCTGCTTTTTAGTGTGCTGTCTAGATTTGCCGTAATTAGTTTCGAACGCAGGATAATAAGGCCGTTGAAGGACAAGGAGCAGAGAAAAGGGAAGGGAAAAATAAAAGTGGGGGTTTTTTTGCCCTTGAAGGCCAATGCCGAGAGGGAAGCGGTGGAATTAAAACAGGAGTCATCTAGGGAAACTGGATGAGCCGAGACAGAATCTTCCCATGCCGAGGGAGCCGTTGAAGGGGGAAACATGGCTCGTTTGCGGCCACCGATAATACTTTCCATTCAATGGCGTTTTTTTGCAGCCTGCTGCTGATTCATACGATTGCTGGCCGGCGCCCTGCTGGCGAGCCCCCTCCGCTGAAATCAAATCCACTCTCTTCGGTTATAAATTATAATGCTCTATAAACAACACTCCCAGTGGGAAAGGGGAGGGGGGATAAGAGAGGAAGACAGAGAGCGAGAGAGAGAGAGAGAGATGCCCAGTGTCTCTTATGAGCAAACAGAGGCCCAGTTGCCTGTCCCAAAAGCATTCTGGCCCTGATTTATAGATTGTTTGATGTTTTGGGAAGAGAAGAGCAAAGGAGAAGCTGGGATTGGTCAGGGAAGGAAGGGGAGAGGAGGAGGAAGAAAAAGAAGAGAAGGAGGGGAGGAGGAAGAAAAGGAGGAGCAGGAGGAAGAGGAGGAAGAGAGAAGGGGGAGGAGGAGGAAGAAGAGGAGGAGGAGGAAGAGGAAGAAAAGGATGAGGAGGAAGGAAAAGGAGGAGAAGGAAGACAGGTGGAAGAAGGGGAAGGGGAGAAGAGGAAGGGGGAAAGGAGGAAGAGGAGGAGGAAGAGGGAAGGAGGAGGAAGGGGAGGAGCAAGAGGAGGAAGAGAAAGAGACGGAGAGGAGGAAGAGGAAGAAGAGGAGAAGGTAGAGGAAGGAGCAGGAAGAAAAGGAGGAAGAGGGAACAGGAGGAAGAAGAGAAGGAGGACAGGTGGAAGAAGGGGCAGGGGGAGGAAGGGGAAAATAAGAAGAGAAGGAGGAGGAGGAGGAAGAGGAGGAAGAAGGAAGAGCAGGAAGAAAAGGAGGAGGAAGAGGAGGAGGAGAAGGAATGTGGAAGGGAAGGAGGAAGAAGAGGGAGAGGTGGCTTTGGGAGAGGATCTTGGATAGCAACATTCAAGGAAATGGAAAAAAAACCATTCATTTAGCGACCATTCAAAGTTACAACGGCACTAACCAAAGTGAGTGAAAGGAAATATACGTCTCCCAGGATAATGGAGCAGGGTCCAATTTGGAGTCCGGACTCCAGCACAAGTCCTAAATCTTGGAAGAATAAACTTGGGGGTCCCGGTGACCGACTCAGGTTGAATCCTAAGACAAGGGACTTTCAACCGGTCCTCGCACTTACAACCATTTCACCAATTCTGGGAGTTGGAAGTCCAGGAGTCATAAAGGGTCCGTCGTTCCTCACCACTGCCCTACCAGATCCTCCCCAGATGTGCTACAGTTCAGGCCTACAAGCCTTTCCCACTTAACATGGCACGGGGGGTGGGAAGGGCCTTCCATCTATCTTGCCTAGCACCGAAGTCTTTTCCTGGCATTGGCCGACAGGCCAAACTTCTTCCCGGGAAACAAAATCGATGGAGCCCCCGGCTTGATTCAGCCAAGGCCCGTTTTTAGAAATGCTGCAGGAGCTGTTTTTTTTTTTTAACAATTAAGATGCAGGATGAGTCCCCTTCTATAAAAATATGAAACCTCTTGGGATGCTGAGGGGTCAACCATATGGGGGGGAGGACAAGGCGCATTGGAAGCTACCCAGAAAAATGTTCCAGGAAGAAGAGGGCAGGGGAGATGGAAATAAGGGAGGGAGGGAGGGAAGGAAGGAAGGGAAAAGAGAAAGGGAAGGGAAGTGGGAAGGGAAGGGACTAAGGAAGGAAGGAAAGAAGGAAGCGGGACGGAGGGGGAGGAAGAGAGGGGAAAGAGAAGAAAAGGAGAGGGGAGGAAAAAAGAAGGAAGGAAGGCAAAGGGAAGAGAAATGGAAGAAGAGGGAAGTGAAGGAAGGAAGGAAAGAAAGAGGGAGGAAAGAAAGAAGGGAGGAAAAAAAGAAGGAAGGGGATATGGAAGGATGGAAAAAAGGAAGGGGAAGAAAGAGAGAGAGAGAGAGAGAGAGAGAGAGAGAGAGAGAGAGAGAGAAAGAAAGAAAGAAAGAAAGAAAGGATACCTTTGATGTGGCAATAAAATTTAACATGTAACTTAAAAATAAATAAAGGAAACATTAAAAGATATTAAAGAGATAAATGCAAAGATAAATTAAGAGATAAATGGAACAGGATGCTCTGCGGCCAAGGTAATTTGAGTGGAAAGGGGGGGGGAGAGAGGCAGGAGGAGAGGAGAAAGGAAAGAAGTGGGTTTACATTAATAAATGATTAAAGGCCTTAACGAGGGGCTATCGGGTTGAAGAGGGGAGCGTCTACGCCAATCCACCTCTTCCCCTTCGCAGCAGCTTGTTCGCATTAGTGTGCAAGGCTGATCAATATGGTTTTCATTTGCCAATTTCCATACAGCATCTGGGCCAGGCTCGCCGGACCTAATGAAAGCAGGAGGCAA
>NW_028261386.1:997586-1095086 GCF_051295495.1 Thamnophis sirtalis | reverse complement strand
CCTGTGGCTTCAACACTTTCTAACATTTCCTCTCTGTTAGTGAGAATTAAGTCCAATATGGCCAATCCCCTTGTTCCCTTCTCTACTTTTTGGGAAACAAAGTTGTCTGCTAGGTTTGTTAGGAACCTGTTGGATCTTCCACTTGGTGCAGAATTTGTTTCCCAGTTGATGTCAGGGTAGTTAAAATCCCCCACTACTATTATGGTGTGCTTTCAGTTATGCTGGAACACACAGATGTGCACACGGACATATGCACTTGTGCACGCACATATATGCACATGCGCGCGCAGACACACAAATACACACACACACAGACAGACACGAACACAGAGAGACATACAGACACAAACAGGCACACAAATATAAACACAAACACAAAGACACACGCAGAGACAAACAGACACAAAGACACAGATACACACACACACACACACACACACACACACACACATTTGTATATACCAGTATATAGATTAATTCCGGATGGCTGGATCATCTTCAAGATTTTTTTGGCATCTTCCTTTCTCCTAAACACAAAGCTATATTTGCTTATTTATTTGCTTATTGAAAATGACTTATTTTCCCAAACTGTCAAGTTATTTTGCATAAAGGTAATTTTTTTCCCCTTTGTAAAGCAGAGAAGATTTTTTTCTCCTAAGAGAATCACTCCAGGTAATTGAGCTACATCTTTTGAAAAAACATTTCTCTGTGTGGGAGAAATCTATTTAGTACATCCCGAAAGAGAGAAAACAAAATAGGTGCTTTAAATATATTTCTTTCATTTCATGTGGCATGTGCAGAAGTCAGAGTGTTAGGCAAAAAAAAAAAAAAAAAAAAACAAGTCTTCAGGTGTGGCAAATCCATCAATATTTGCATTATATTTAATTTATAGGCAGTCCTCGAGTTACAACCACAATTGAGTCCAAAACATCTGTCGCTAAGCGAGACAGTTAAGTGAGTTTTGCCCCATTTTATGACATTTATTGCCAAAGTTAAGTGAACCACTGCAGTTGTTAGTGACATGGTTGTGTGGGAAGCCCCCCCCCCCCGAAGAATGAAATATTTGGGGAAATATTAAAAAAGGCAGAATATTATATTCCCCTAAAGGAGAAATGGAGAAACATGTTTTTAAAGGCAGGAAGCAGCCCTCAGTCTTTCTTATTAGCCCACAGCAGAAAGACAAAGTGAACTATCTAGATCAGTGTTTCCCAACCTTGACAACTTGAAGATGTCCGGACTTCAACTCCCAGAATTCCCCAGCCAGCATTCGCTGGCTGGGGAATTCTGGGAGTTGAAGTCCAGACATCTTCAAGTTGCCAAGGTTGGGAAACACTGATCTAGATGGCTCCATTCATAAGCACAGCAAATACTGCAGGCAGAAATCCATTCAAGGCAGGATAAAAACCCCTTGCAGCAAAGTTTGACAGCTAACAAAAGCAGAGTGTTAGGATTGGTACAGCAGCCCCGTCAGCCAAGATCCAACACAGGACAAAAGCCATTGGCCACAATAGGAATCGCCCAACACCCATTCAGGACACCTTACATTGCACAACACACACATACACACACACAATTTCATAAAAAATCCTGGCACTCATCTAGTTAATTGTTCAGCTGACCCAGAACTGCACGCTGTCTTTGTCTGTTTGGTTCTGCTTCATCAATAAACCAAATTTCCAATCAGGCTCCATGGTTGTTCCCAGCATCTTTCTCCCAGCTTAGAACTGTACCAGTTGGATATCCCTTCCAACAGTTGTTAAGTGAATCTGGTTTTCCTATTGACTTTGCTTGTCAGAAGGTCACAAGAGGGTATTCTGACCTAGGCTTCTCCAGCAGCACGAAGCCGAATCCTCGTCCCGATAAATCCCTTTTATTGAATTCCTCTCCAGCCAAGTCTTTCCTCTCCCACCGTCTTTCAAGATAGTTCACAACTACCGACCTTTATCAGGCTTGGAGAGTAGCCAGGCCGAGATCTTTCAGACGCTGCAATACTTGGCAAGAATGCAGGAATGAACTAATTGTCTCCTGCAAACTCCACTCCCCTTTCGCTCCTCTTTTATTTCCTCTGGGTGGGGCCATTCATCGTCCACCTGTGGCCTTACTCCCAAGTGGAACTAATTGTCTCCTGCAAACTCCACTCCCCTTTCGCTCCTCTTTTATTCCCTCTGGGAGGGGCCATTCACCGTCCACCTTTGGCCTCACTCCCAAGTCGACCCCTGTTCTTTAGCTGTTCCCTTCGTCTGGCAACTCTGCTCATGTGCACACTGGGAACAGGCTCCAGCTGTTCTTCTGCCTCACTGATGTCTGACTCTGAAGGCAGCTGATAACTGTCAGACGGCCCTGGCCCCCCCTCTGCCTCCGACACAGAGCCCTCATCCGAGCCTTCCCCAGACTCCAGGACTGGCCCAGGTTCCTCCCCAACCTCCTCACTGCCAGCTCTGTTGGCCGCTGGTGAGCCACAACAGAGGGGATCCCACGATCCCAGGACATTGCAACCATCATAAATCGCAAAGTGTCTGAATTTTGATCCCGTGACCATGAGGATGCTCCAAGAGTCATGTGAAAACCGGTCACAGGTCACTATTAGTAGCGACGTCGTAACTTCAAACAGTCACTAAACGAACTGTTGTAAGTCAAGGACTACGTCTTTTTTTTTGTTTTTCGTTGCCTGCTTTATTTATTTTTTATTGACTGTGACCTGCCTTGAGCTGAGTCAGACCATATAATTAAACAATTCAGAGAAGTGAAAACAGTATTTTCTCAGAATTGTTCTACTCGCGTGATTTATTTTATTTATTTGTCTTTTGCCAGATTTGCTACCACAAATCTGTCCACATGTATACAGTGCCAAAAATATTTTTTAAAATAGTGGAAATCGTTAAGCTTTTACCATTTTTAAATCTATTCGTAACTCATAAACCTAACTCCCGTATGATGAAATATGATAACCGTACAAAACCCATAATTAGACCAATTTCTCTTCCTGATATTCATTCAGGCGTGCTATGCCCCGTGGCACTTAAGTCACAGGAAATGATTTACAGAATGGGCACCCGAGGCTGAAATCCTTAAGAGTCAAACCTATTAAATGCTGTAGCGAAGTTTATAAGGACATGACACATTAACACAAAATCTTGTTCAACAAGGAATAGAGAATAGAGAATAACAAAGAGTTGGAAGGGACCTTGGAGGTCTTGTAGTCCCACCCCCAAGGATGCAGGATCAAAATTGTACAGGCAGTTCGAGTCAGCTGGAGCGGATTCTGGAGTCAGAGGTGAAGAAGCTTCCTGGATGAGAAGAGAAATGTCTTCAAAGAAAAAAAACAACAGAAAGTCCAGTTGCCTCTTGAAAAAAGCACCTTTGGGACAACCATGACCTGGGTGACGGAGAAGCTCCATAAACAGCTGGAGTTTTTCATCCAGATGCAAAATTTATCTATCAGAACTGCTGTCTTCTAGGAGATTAGAACCAGTTTGGTCTAGTGCGGTGGTCTCCAACCTTTTTGGCTTGGGAACTTGGCTGGGGTGGGGGGGGGAGGGAACCGGAACGCACACGCAGCTTACACAAGCGGCAGGTTGGCACGCATGGAATATTTGTCGCTGAGGGTTGAACTGTGAGATCCTTGGTGTTCTCAGAGTTGTTTTCTTGCGGACGTTTCGCCACCCAACTAGGTAACACCATCAGTTTTATAGATTACCTCGTTTGGAGAACGCTCTAAGCGAGGTGCCCCTAGTTTAAATGCAGATTTAAAGTTGATTGTTTTACTAAAGCCAATGACAGGGGTCCTTGTTGCTCTCCGAGCTCGGTTGTTTTCTTGCAGACCTTTCACAACCCAACTAGGTAACCTCATCAGTTTACTAGAGCACTTAAAGTTTGGAGAAGGCTTCAAACTAGGTCGCCTTCGTTTGAATGCAAGTTTAAAGTTGATTGTTTTAATTAGGCAAATGAGGGGGGGATCCTTTGGTGCTCCTACCTGAGCTGGGTTGTTTGGAGGCAGATGTTACCTTCTCCAAACTAGGCGCTCAAGCCTGGGCAAACTTGATGTTGTCAATGCTAAGAGCGCCTAGTTTGGAGAATGCAAGAAAACAACCCAGCTCAGGGGGCACCAAGGACCCCGTTCATTGCATTATTAAAACAATCCCCTTTAAAACTGCATTTAAATCCAACAAACACAATGGGCAGTTAGAAAGGCTGCCCATTTTGACCCCGAGAGCCCCTCCCCCAAAAGATATTAAGACCACCCCCCCTCTCTTTCCAACCCGCACCCATTTAGGATCAGTTCGGCTCTCAGAGTTTGAAACACGTGTCATCCATCCATTAAACTCGTAAGGTTCGTTTCTCTCGCCATATACAGGTATACATCTGAACTAAAGCGTCTTGTTTCTCTGTGTCATATAATAATATATGTGGGTATATATGCATAATTCTGTATTTATTTATTCTGTCGTGTTTATGCAGAGTATATTGGAGGAGGTGACCCTCTGAGAGCTGTAGGCAATGAAATTTCGTTTGGATGTATGATGATTAGTGTACATTCGAAGTGACAATAAAGTTATTATTCTATTATAAGTTATTATTCTATTCTATTCATGGCATCGGACCTGGGTACCTGAGAGACTGCCTCCTGCCGATTACCTCCCATAGACCGATTAGATCACACAGGTTAGGCCTTCTCCGGATCCCATCTGCCAGCCAATGTCGGCTGGCGACTCCCCGGGGGAGAGCCTTCTCTGTCGCAGCTCCAGCCCTCTGGAATGATCTCCCCGTGGAGATCTGGACCCTTACTACCCTCCCGGCCTTCCGCAAAGCCGTTAAGTCCTGGCTGCTCCAGCAGGCCGGGGGGGCTTTCAAAATATCCAGCCCCACGGAAATTGTGACTGTTGTGTATTTTAATATGTTGTTTTGTGTATTACCCCCCTCCCTTGTTTTATTGTAAGCCGCCCGGAGTCCTTCGGGAGTGGGCGGCATACAAGATCAATAAAACTAAACTAAACTAAACTATTCTGTTCTGTTCTATTCCATTTCTCCCCTCCTTTCCTCTCCTCTTAACAGACAGATTAACAGAGTTGGAAGGGACCTTGTAGGTCATCTAGTCCAACCCCCTCCCCAAGCAAGAGACCCTATACCATTTTTGACAGATGGCAGTCCAGTCTCTTCTTGAAAACCTATTCTATTCTGTTCTACTCTACTCTTTAAGATTAAGAGTTGGAAGGGACCTTGTAGATCATCTAGTTCAATCCCCCCAAGCGAGAGACCCTACACCAGGGGTGTCCAAACTTTGGAACTTTAAGACTTGTGGACTTCAACTCCCAGAATTCCCCAGCCAGCTGGCTGGGGAATTCTGGGAGTTGAAGTCCGCAAGTCTTAAAGTTCCAAAGTTTGGACAACACAGTTGGCAGTCTAGTCTCTTCTTGAAAACTTGCAGTGATGAAGCTCTCACAGCTCCTATTCTATTCTATCTACTCTTTGATGGATTAACAGAGTTGGAAGGGACCTTGTAGGTCATCTAGTCCAACCCCGCCCAAGCAGGAGACCCTACATTACTTCTGACAGATGGCTCTCCAGTCTCTTCTCGAAAGCCCCCAGGGATGAAGCTCCCACAACTTCTATTCTATTCTAATTTCCCCCTACAACCCGAACCCCAACCTTACCAACTCCCCCACCCTTTTGACCCTGTCCTCAAGGGATGACAGACAGTCCCAAAAGCCCTGAGGGATGACTGATGTGTCTGTGTCTGTGTGTATTTGTGTGTGTCTCTGTCTCTCTGTGTTTGTGTTTTGTGTATCTGTGTGTTTCTCTCTCTCTCTGTGTCTTTGTGTTTGTGTGTATTTGTGTGTCTGTTTGTTTGTGTGTCTTTGTGTCTTTGTCTCTGTGTGTCTGTGTGTGTATTTGTGTGTCTGTGTCTCTCTGTGTGTGTTTGTGTCTGTTTGTCTCTCTGTGTGTCTTTGTGTTTGTGTGTCTTTGTGTGCGTGTCTGTGTGTGTGTCTTTGTGCTTATGTTTCTCTGTGTGTCTTTGTGTCTGTTTGTGTGTCTCTCTGTGTTTGTCTGTGTGTGTCTCTGTGTTTATGTGTGTCTTTGTGTCCGTGTGTGTGTGTCTTTGTGCATCTTTGTGTATCTCTGTGTTGGTGTGTCTGTGTGTTGGTGTGTTTGTCTCTGTGTGTGTGTCTTTGTGTTTATGTGTGTATTTGTGTGCGTGTCTGTGTGTGTGACTTTGTGCTTGTTTGTGTCTCTCTCTGTGTGTTTGTGTGTCTCTGTATGTTTGGGTCTGTGTGTGTCTGTGTTTGTGTGTCAACGGCAGCCTCCCTCACTCTGCCCCCTCCCCTTTCCTTAGCCCCCCCCCCTCCCTCCCTCCCTCCCCTAACTTGAGGAGGGCCGCGCGCGTCTCCTCACCCTGCCGGGGGGGGGGGGGGAAGCAGAGCCAGCCGCACCAAGGCCGCGCGCGCACGCGCGCCTCGAGGGCATTGGGCGAGGGTGGACGCCCCTCCCCATCAGAGGGCCTTCCATGAACCCCGCCCACCAACCCAACCCACCTCCTCCCGCACCCCTCCTCCCCGCGCCGCCGCGGCCTGCGCGCGCCGGGCGAAGCCCGCCCCCCGCGGCTTTTACCTCAGCCGGGGCGTCGCGCTGAGGGGGGGAAAGAAGCGCGGCGCGGACTCGCCCCTCACGCAGGCGGCGGGTCCCTGCCAGGCCGCGGCGGCCTCCTGGTTACTCCTCCTCCTTCTCCGTGAGGGCGCCCCCAGCGGCTCCCGCCTCGCCTCAGCCCGGCCGGGTGAGGGAAAAGCGGGCGAGAAGAAGGAGGAGAGCAGCGGCGGCGGCGGCGGCGGCAGCGTCTGGGCGGAGCGACTAAGGCCTGAGCGGTGAAGTCGGCCGAGGCTTCGCCCGCCTCCTGTGGTCAGGGCGGCCGCCCCTCCGAGCCAGGCAAGATGGCGGCGGTGGAGCTGGAGTGGGTGCCCGAGACGCTCTACAACACCGCCATCTCGGCCGTGGTCGACAGCTACGGCCGGGCCCGCCGGAGGGACATCCGCTCCTTGCCGGAGAACATCCAATTCGACGTCTATTACAAGGTGAGGAGGAGGAGGAGGAAGGAAGGAGGCCGCGGCTCTCCCTGCTTCCCTTCCCTCGCCGCCTCTCCGGCTGGGATGAGACTCGGATGTCTGTGTCTGTGGGGGGGGGGGCATACACTGGAATTGCACCCCCCTTTTTAGGCAAACGGGGGGGGAGAAAGGAGGGAGGAGGGCATCTTCTCCCCATGGCCTCTGCATGCTCCCCCTTGCCTCTTTTGCAACCCCAACTTTGGCCCAAACCATCATCTTCATCATTCTCGCACTTGCAAGCGCCCCCACCTGCCCCCCCACGGTCTGCTGACTTAACCCCCCACCCCCAGCTTTGCACCCCCCTCCCATCTCTTTGGTTTCCCCCACCCCGTTTCTTTATATCCCCCCCCAAGAATTGGCTAGCCCCCCTCTCCGGCCTTGCACCCCTCTCCCATCTCCTTGGTTTCCCCCATCCTGTTTGTTTACAACCTCCCCCCCCCCCAATTGGTTAGCCCCCATTTCCAGTTTTGCATCCTCTTTTGGGGGGAATAGCACCCCTTCCTGTTTCCTGGGTTGCCCACACCCCGCTTGTTTACACCCCACCACCCCAAAAATTGTTTAGCCCCTTCCCCAGCTTTGCACCTTTTTTGGGGGGGGAGAGTTGCACTCTCCTCCCTTCTCCTTGGTTCCCCCCACCCGATTTGTTTATACCTCCCCTCAAGAATTGGTTAGCCCCTACCCTGGCTTTGCACCCCTTGTGGGGAGAATTGCATCCCTCTCCCATCTCCTTGCTTCCCCTCACCCTGAATTGGTTAGCCCCCTTCTCCACAGCTTTGCATCTCTTCTGGGGAGAATTGCACCCATGTCTTTGGTTCCCCCATCCTGTTTGTTTGCACCCCCCCTGTAAAGAATTGGACCCCTCCATCTGCCTGGTGGTGGCATGGACAGGTTTTTTTTTAATTGCACATAGAAATTTGAAAAATACCTCCTCTTCCAAATATGGGCCTTGTTTATCCTGCACCCAGTTCTGTCAATTCATGTGATTTTCCACCAAGGATCCTTTTTCCCTGAATTCTCTTGTTTCCCCCTTTCTTGGAAAATGACACTGCTGTAATCTTTGCCTTTGCTTGTCTTTGCACGACCCCACCCCCCTCCCATTTTTTTAGGAATTGCACCTGGGAGCTGCTCCCATCCACATGTTGTTTTCAGCCTTTGGTGGAATTTTGTTTTCTTTCTGGGTTTCTTTGCAGTGGGATTCCCCACCCTCTTGAAAATACCTCTTGTTCTCTGTTCTGAAAAATGATTTGCACCCATCAGAATAATTGGCTTGATCCCAGCCCATTGCTGCATGATTACTCCCCTTTGCTTTTCAATTTGCTTTCCAGGGACCTCTCTCTCTCTTCTGCCTGTATCTCACCCAACTATTTCATTATTACATCTCTTTGGACTTTTTTACTCCACTCCACTCCAAACCTCCTCAAAGGCGAGGAGATTCATTTAAACCCTGAGCTACAAATACAGGTAGTCCTCGATTTACAACAGTTCATTTAGAGACACTTCAAAGTTACAACAGCACTGAAAAATGACCATTTTTCACACCACCGTTGAAGCATCCCTAGGGTCACATGATCAAAATTCAGATGCTTGACAAAATTCAGATGCCTATGACAGTGGCAGTGTGCCATGGTCATGTGATCACCTTCCCAATGGGGAAGCCAGATTCACTTAGCAACCGTGTTACTAATTTAACAACTACAGTCACTGTTGCAAGAAAGGTGGTAAAATGGGGCAAAACTCACTTTACAAACGTCTCACTTTGCAATGGAAATTTTGGGCTCAGTCATGGACATAAGTTGAGGACCATGTATATCCTACTTTATTGGCTCCCTAAAAAGTTTATCCTCATTTCTAAAGTTGGCTAACTTTGATACCCTTCCTCAGTAGGTGACCTTATGATTTTGGAAAAACTTCCTCCAGAAAACCTCTGTCATTTCATTATTGATGCATTATTGGGGGAAAAAATGAGATTTGTGTCTATGTGAAACCCTCCAAATGTCCTGATTTCTCAGGTTTTATGATTTCTGACCAACCGACTGCCATTTTTAAGAGTCATTGCTCAACACATCTGGAAGGCACTGGTCGAGGAAGGCCAATTTAGGAGCTTTGTAGCATCCTAAAGGGCTAATTTACAACCTTCCTGCCCATCCCAGACATGAAATACTGTAATGTAATTGCTTTGGAATTTGCGTTGTTTTTATTATCTGTCTTTTTTTTTGTAATGCGTTCTTGAATTATTCTGGTAAATTTAATATGTTATAATACAGATAGACCTTGACTATTTGTTTAGTGACCATTTGAAGTTACAACAGCACTGAAAAAAGTAACTTATGACCAGTTTTCATACTTATAACCATTGCAGCACTTTTATGGTCATGTGATCAAAATTCGGATGCTTGGCAACTGTCATGTATTTATGATGGTTGCATTTTTGAGGGGGGTCATGTGATTTACCATTTGTTACTTTCCCAGCCTGCTTCTGACAAGCAAAGTCAGTGGAGGAAGCCAGATTTGCTTAGTGATTCACTTAACAACTACACTGATTCCTTTCACTCCTGCAAACAGATGTAAAATGGGGCAGAAGTCAGTTCACAACTGCCTTGCTTATTTACAGTGGAAATTTTGGGCACAATTATGGTTGTAGGTCAAGAACTACTTGTAAAGAAAGACTGGTGCTTTTTTAACTTTGGTGTTTGAAGTATGTTCACAGATTGGACCTCATCAGGGTGCTGAGATTGGTGGCATTAATTGGAAACAGCCCTTTAATAGAGAAGGTGTGCTTTGGGGGGGTGTTTCTACCCCATAAAAATGACCATTTGATTATTTAATTCTCTGCTTTTTGCTATGTATGAATATTTTTCAGAGAGGATTCCACACGAAGGCTCCAAACAAGTTAGGCAATAATCCGTGGTTATCTAGATAGAACTGCTGTTTTCTAGTAGCTTTGTTTTTCGTATTAGTTATGTAGCAAATCACTTCACCTATTTGCATAGAATTTCCCTTTGAAACATAATTCATATATTTTCTTGATGGTGGTGGAAACCCTGTTCAACTTCTTTCCATTTTGAGGCAGTATAGAAACTATGTGGCTTTTGTATTAAAAAAAATGAATAGGTAATCTCCCACCAGTTATTTTTGTACACTGGACTGTGTGCTTGCATGTTATATCTATCTTAATTTTTCTTCCAAGAAAGAGATGTCCCCCATCCTTTTCACTTTGGAGTAAATCTTTAAGAGCTTCCATGAGTTACTTCCAAGTGCAAGATATATCACATCCACAGTAGAATGTTTTAATGGTGATGATGATGATGATAACAATTTAGCTAGAACTTCTGGTTGACAGAAGGTGGGGTTTTTGATTCATTCTTCTCTTCCCTCCACCTGAAAATATTGTAAAATGCATTACTGGTAGTCCTCGAGTTACAACCACAATTGAACCCAAAATTTCTGTTGCTAAGTAAGACATTTGTTAAATGAATTTTGACTCATTTTACGACCTTTCTTGCCATAGTTGTAAAGTGGATCATCACTGTTAAAATAGTAACATGTCAGGCTTGGAAGCCATCGGGGTAAGACAACATGGTTGTTAAGTGAATCTGGCTTCCCCATTTACATTCCTTCTTAGAAGGTTGCAAAAGGTCATATGACGCTAGGACACTGCATCCATCATAAATATGAGTGAATTGCAGAATTTTGATCACATGACTAGGGATGCTGCAACAGTTGTAAGTGTAAAAACAGTCATAAATCACTTTTTTCAGTCACTAATTGAACTGTGGTAAGTCAAGGACTACCTTAATATGTTTTCTATTATAGGGATTTTTCTCATCTGAAATATCTGTCCTAGGAATTAGTGATCATGTGATGAGAGCTCAGTTTCATTATTTAGAAATGGAAATATGAATTTTAGATAAATCTGTTGAAGAGAAATGTAAATTCCCTGAATGCTAACAGAGCTATACAGGTGCTGAATCTGACTCCCACCTGGTCCCCCCTTACATTGTCCCTGAATTAAAATTTGAACATCATGTGAGGAAAACAGTCTTGGACAGTTGTCATTAACAAAATAAACACGTCTGCTTTAAAGTTAAATTCTTGCCCTAGCCCTTCCCACTTTTTTGTTTTGATCATTTGCCTGTATTAAAAGGTGATGGTAGTGCCAAATGTCTCCACTGCCTTTAAAAAAATTGTTGTGCATTTTTGCTACTTATCACAGCATAATACTTAGCTTATCAGTAAGGGAAAAACAAGCCCTCCAGCTTTAGTATGTTTTCATGGGAGTTGTGAGTTGCAGAGTAAGCAGTTTGTTTTGTGCCTTGTGACATGCCATAGTCTTGTTTTTGTATAGTGATCAGGGGAGGGGGCCTATGGGCAGACCTCACAAAGATCTGAACCCCTGGCAAAGAATTTACTGGGCCATCCATCCTTCTATTTCACACATCAGGGATGTCTCAGTGGTTTTTTTTTCAACATCCACTTTAAATAATTCTCACGAATGAAGGCAATATATGTGTCTCAGGATAATGTTGCAGGATCCAATCTGGGTCAGTCACTCTTCCCATCTTTTGGACTGATGTTAAAGCCCGTCGTCAGGGAACTTCTCTCTAGAAAAGTGTGTGCTTTGGGCTGTTCTGTGAGTCATGTTTATGTGGTGCCTTCCTATAGTAAGCCAATAGGAAGGCACCACATAAACGCAACTCAGAACAGCCCAAAGCACATATATCAGTAGAGAGAAATTCCCTGAGGATGGGCTCTAGCGTCAGTCCAAAAGCTCGGAAGAGTAAATCTCTGGTCCCAGTGACAGATCCAAATTCGATCTTGCATTAAATAATTCTGCTTCTTTTGGGACGTTTAAATGTGGATTAAGTACTTTTTTAAAAAAATAGCCAGTAGAGAAGCATACATTATATTTATTCTGAGACAGGAATAATCTATATAGCATACAGATTAATGCTAACAATTTGCTTTATCTTTTGGACTAGTTGGCAATGTAAATTGATTATAAGTGTCAATGAATGACATTTATGAGTTTAATGAGTCATTCAAAATGGCAGAAGGCACTCATTTCCTCCAAGCTCAGCCAACGTGGCCTTCAGTCCAAAAGGATGGGGCTTACATTCAAATCATCTGGATGGTTTATTTTGGATAATTCTGTACCAATTCACAGAAGCTTATGCCATGTAACATGAATGCTTTCTGGTGAGGCGTTGAGTCGGTGTCAACTCCTGGCAACTTTTTGGACTAATAGTCTCTGCGGTTTTCTTGGCAGGATTTTCAGAACTGTTTTTGTCTTTGAGGGTTAAGAAGTCACCCCGTTTCTAGCCTGGTGCTTTTGCCACTACATCAAGCTGGCTTTTGGTTTTTAACTACAAGCAGTCCTTGATTTACAAGCATTCATTTAGGGGCCGTTCAAAGTTACAGTGGCATTGTAAAAAGTGACATTATGGCTGTTTTTCACACCTACCACGGTTGCTGCATCCCCATGGTCACGTGATCAAAATTCAGACATTTGGCAACTGGCTCACATTTATGACAGTTGCACTGTCCCTGGGGTCTTATGATCACCTTTTGCTACCTTCTGACAAGCAAAATCAGTGGAGAAGTTAGAGTCACTTACTAGCTTAACAATTGCAACGATTCACTTAACAAGAAAGAAATGGGGCAAATTCACTTAACAACTCTTGCTTAGCAATGGAAATTTTGGACTCAATTGTGGTTGTAAGTTGAGGACTACTTGTACTTTAGTTGGGTTTCACAACACATTGGGCCAAAGTGTGTTCTACAAATCCAACCGATTAAATTAAATCATCCATGGCTCAATTATCTAACTTTTTAACTGATCAGCTAAGATAGCAGCAGTTAAGATATTGTTCCAGGATTGTGAGAGATAACTTTTAATTGTTATTTGACAGGAAGCTCACTTGCTGGTTCCTTTACATGGTATTTATTTCATTTCAAAATTAAATTTCAGTGTAGTGGAGAGAGGTGACACTAAAAGAAATATCCATGGATGCTGCTCCTTGTGCATTAAGATATAAACCATGGTTTACAAAACAATGATTGGCAATGGAGTATGCAAGGCCGAAGCCAAACAACTCGTATAAAATTTTTATAACACATTATGTGAAGCAAGCCTTTGTCTGACCCAGCATTTGTATCCTTAGATTCATTGAACTTATTCTAGAGCCAACTAAATGGAATTGCGTTATCTTTGTTTTTCCAAGAAGCAGAAGGGAAAAAATCATTTACAAAATGTGACTAGGAAGTTGTGAAATAATGTTTGGAAAATCTGACAGGGTGGTGGTGCTGCTGCAAAGGCATTATTTGAAGAAGAAAAAAAGGCTATATTAGGAAAAATAAGAAAAAGACAAAATAATCTCTGAGGCCGTGTCTTCTTCTCAAAAGGTCAACATGCAAGTGTTATTAAAGTGCTGGGACACCTCAATGAAGAGCATCACAGAGTTGCTGTGCTGTATAAAATAAATATTGTGTGTTTAAGCAGCAGCTTGTGTTTTTTTTAAAAAAATCGTATATTTATGTACTTTATGCTTTTTCTCCCAAACGGAATAGAATACATCATCCAGTTTTTGAGCAATATTGTCTTTCATCAAAATGTTGCTTTGGTCCAAATCTGTCACAAACCCAATGTGATTATCCTACCTTCTCAACTATGATGGTAAAATAGCATGGCATGGGTAAAATACAATGTAATGTGGTCTGTTGCTTATATGGAAGGACTAATGCCTGTCGTTCTAGTATTTTTTTTAATTTGAAGAATTGAAAATAAAATTCTACTGTATCTGGGAATTGCATGTGAATAAGATGTGTGTATTTAATTTTTTAAAGATCATTTTATCCTACCTTTATTATTATTATAAATAACTCAAAGGCAGCAAACACACCTAATACTCTCCCTGGTCCTGTTGTGGTCCCACAGTGGTTTGCGGAGCTGGCAGCAGATTCAGACAGTGAGGAGGTTGGGGAGGAACCTGGGCCAGTCCTGGAGTCTGGGGAAGGCTCTGATGAGGGGCTCTGTGTCGGAGGCAGAGAGGGGACCAGGGCCATCTGGTAGTTATGTGCTGACTCCGGAGCCTCCAGAGTTGGATATCAGCGAGGAAGAGGAACGGGGAGCCTGTTCCCGGTGTGTGCATGCACAGAGCTGACAGAAGGCAAGAACAGTTAAGACAAAAGCAGCGACTCGGGAGTAAGGCTTGGAGATGATTGGCCCATCCCATAAGACATAAAGGAGGAGCAAAAGCATGTGATCCTTTGCAGGAAGCAACTTTGTTCGTTCTAGTCAGTTTAAATTCTGAAGCTCCATTTTGACTCTGTGCTCCATGTGGCTTTGCAAAGCTAATTGGCAATTAGGTCTTTGAATGAACATAATTCACAGACCTTGAAATAAAAAGAGGGTTTTGGGGACTAAGCGTGTGCTTTGTACTGTCTCAGGAAGCCTACGTCCCTTTTTCCCCACAACAACCTTGTGAGGTGAGTTAGGCTGAGAAAGAGCAACTGACCCCAAAGTTTACATACATAAAAATTAAATGCACATGCAGCTTTCAGAATTGTCAGTCCTTTTTAGCCGCAACCCAGTTTGATTGATATTTTCTCTCTGAAATGTTAATCCCACTAACATAATTTGCTTCCCTTTAATCTCCAGAACAAATTCCTCTTTTCTGGTTTACAGCTAAGCATAATTAAGCCAGTATTTTTTAAATCATTGGTTTTGGTTCATCCAACATGCTAAGCCAGGAAGCAAGTGAAAACATGGTTTAGTACAATGTTTGAATCTGGCCTAGGTCCTGCCTTCAGAACTTGATTGTTGTTAATCCTTTGCTTTGCAATGTCTGGAAGTTGAGTGGTTTGAAACGTTTTTGTCTGCTTATCCAAGTAGTTTCTTCATAACTTCACTTCCTTTCATCTTTGGCCTACGGTGCCTCTTTTCCTGTGGCAGTTTTGGATCCTGGCATGCAGAGTTCTACACCCAATAATATTCTTAAATCTCGGTTCGAGTGCAGCGCTAATCCAATACCATTGTGAGAGAGGTTACACGTAGGCTGATGTTTTGAAGGGCAAGAAGCCTTAAAATCGCAACTTGGATTTTAACCTAGGAAGAAATGACATGCTGCGTACAAACAATTATTTTCAGAAAGGAAGAGATGGAATACGAGAGATAAGAGACTTCAAAAGATACAATGCGTGGCTTTTTAGTGTGTTGTGGGAGCTCTCTATTAGGTCCTGAAAGCCCCATCCAGTTATCAAGATGGCTCTGCTCGCTGTGGTCCAAAGCACCGCTTGACCAGCTTCTGTTTCTGGTAAAATTCCAAATGTTGATCTGCGTACCTGTTTTATTTTGGTGACATCAATTATTCCTGGTACGACTGACCTTTGCTTGGATAACTCAGGAGACACATAGCCAACACTTTTGGACGTAAGGCCTCGCTAAAACATGGCAAGCATTTGGGAAGAAGAATTTCAAGAATTACTTAAGCCACACTGATTCAAAGAAGTGCAGTCAGCTGGTTCTTAACTTTTATAAATCAACACTAACTAGTAGATTATCTTTTCAGAATTTAGAACTTTAATTTAGTCAATTTAGACACTTTTCACCTTTGGAATATTGTGGTTCTATAAGATTGGATTCCACGCTAAGCCTTCAGCCTTGTTTGCTCTTGGTTTGGCATAATGGTATTAATGCAGTTAATCTAGCCATTGTGGGAGAATCTATGGGTGGTGAGATATGATAGTATGGGCACCCGTCATATTTTCCCTGTAAAAGAATTCCAGTATTTGGGAACCATCACAGAAAAAATGTTACCCTTAGCCACCATGCTGCAGGAGTGATCTGTCATTAGAACATAGATCGGTATCTACCACCTTCAGAAGTTGTGCGAGCTTCATCCCTGGAAGCTTTTAAGAAGAGACTGGACTGCCATCTGTCAGAAATGGTGTATGGTCTCCTGCTTTGGGGGTGGGGGGTTGGACTCCATCTACAAGATCCCTTCCAATTCTATTATTCGGTTATCTTCCATCTTTGAGAGCATATACTGCATTTCAGATACTGAACTCCTCATAAGCCATTATTGGCAAATCACTATGGGTTGATGAAGCTATGACACCAACTCAAAATCAAGCCATATTATGATGTCTGAATGCAGCCATGGGCAGTTTGCGTCTTTTACTGCATGTTTAGTCCTTTCTCCAAATTATGATTTTTGCATTACAATTACAATAGCAGACTTCGAAGGGACCTTGGAGGTCTTCTAGTCCAACACCCTGCCTAGGCAGGAAACCCTACACCACCTCAGACAAATGGCTATCCAACATCTTCTTAAAGACTTCCAGTGTTGGAGAATTCACAATTTCTGGAGGCAAGTTGTTCCACTGATTAATTGTTCTAACTGTCAGGAAATTTCTAAGTTGCTTCTCTCCTTGATTAGTTTCCACCCATTGCTTCTTGTTCTGCCCTCAGGTGCTTTGGAGAATAGCTTGACTCCCTCTTCTTTGTGGCAATCCCTGAGATATTGGAAGACTGCTATCATGTCTCCCCTAGTCCTTCTTTTCATTAAACTAGACATACCCAGTTCCTGCAACTGTTCTTCATATGCTTTAGCCTCCAGTTCCCTATCTCCTCCATTCTTCAAAAGGACTTCAGTGGTGGTATTTAAAAAGTGATAGTTAAATCAGGAAAATGTTGGTCTTTGTGAAGTGAAAAGTG
Organism: Thamnophis sirtalis; assembly: GCF_051295495.1. NCBI lineage: Eukaryota > Metazoa > Chordata > Lepidosauria > Squamata > Natricidae > Thamnophis > Thamnophis sirtalis. Next base: position 1,078,277 of record NW_028261386.1, on the reverse strand, counting down.
AAAAATAATATTTTTATTTAGTATTTATTATTTTAATGCAGTAGTTTAATGTTTATAAGTCGCCTAAAGTCATCTCTGATGAAGTAGGAGGCACATAAATTTAATAAATCAGCACAAATAAATAAAAGCATACTATCTGGAAGATTTACTTTATATAGATTTAGAGGCATATGTGGTTATTCCATTTTCAGAATGTAGGGCAGGGAGGAAAAGACAAATTACAGGAAACGCAATGTAATTAACACATATATGTACCCACCACCATTTTAACAATTCTCAAAGTCCCTGCAGAAAAGTTCAATTTTTCCAGCCTTTCAAAGTAATGTCAGGGTGGGTACCAACCAAATCTATCTCAGATAAATCTCCTGATGGACTTTGAGTCAGATTATTAAGACCCATTTCAAAATGGGTTTAGAACAGGGGTATCAAACTCAAGGCCCACAGGCCAGATCTGGCCTGCGGGGCGCTTAAATCTGGCCCGTGGGGCCAGCATGGAAATAGCAAATGACCAGCCTGCGGTGCCTCTGACAGCCAAAACCGGGCGGGGGTGGTGTGCACCCCCCATGCCCTGTTTTGGCTGGCCGGGTGCTGCAAGAGGCATTTGTCCCATCTCTCTTCCCTCCCCCCTGGCCGGCCCACAGAGGAGGACTACAATGCTGATCCGGCCATCGAAGAAATCCAGTTTGACACCCCTGGTTTAGAATAAAATGTAGTGTTAAGATAACACTGGTTAGCCTGTAGGTGACTTTCACTAACATATTCATTTTTAACAGACACAATGTGTTTGTTTTGTTTTTTTCCTTTCTGATCTCTTTGGACTGGTGATGATAACCCTGAACACTCTGAGAGATTTGGAAGTGGGTTAGTGCAGTGTTTCTCAACCTTGGTGACTTTAAGTCCTATGGACTTCAACTCCCAGAATCCCCCAGCCAGAATTCTGGGAGTTGAAGTCCACAGGACTTAAAGTCACCAAGGTTGAGAAACACTGGGTTAGTGCATTATCTTCAACAGAAATGCCTCCGGATTCCCTCTTGTCACCAGTGCTTTGTAACGCCTTTATGAAATTACTGAGCGAGGTCACCAGAAGGTTTGGTGCTGTGTATTTATTAAGATGTTGGTGCCACTCAAAACAATTTGTGTCATCATTCTGAAATCAGGTCATTAACCTTCCTAGATGCCTGCCAACAGGCACTTGCTGACTGCACGAGTGATGATAAATTGAAATGGAATTTAAGCAAAATGATAGGTGCATGGTTTATTAATGCTCTGGAATCCTGGTGTTTCAGGTTGAAATCCTGACCAGAGGTACTTACTGCAAGTAATAGACCGTTCCACCCGTTCCTTGTAGCTTGGTTTCCAAGAAGTACAATACAATACAATACAATAGCAGAGTTGGAAGGGACCTTGGAGGTCTTCTAGTCCAACCCCCTGCCTAGGCAGGAAACTCTATACCGTTTCAGACAAATGGCTATCCAACATCATCTTAAAGACTTCCAGTGTTGGGGCATTCACAACTTCTGGAGGCAACTTCTGTTCCATTGATTAATTGTTCTAACTGTCAGGAAATTTCTCCTCAGTTCTCAGTTGCTTCTCTCCTTGATTAGTTTCCAACCATTGCTTCTCGTCCTGCCCTCAGATGCCTTGGAGAATAGTTTGACTCCCTCTTCTTTGTGGCAACCCCTGAGATATTGCAACACTGCTATCATGTCTCCCCTGGTCCTTCTTTCTATTAAACTAGACTTGATGTCAGGCTGATAGGTCTGTAGTTTCCTGGATCTGTTTTTTTCCCTTTTTTGAAGATGGGGACCACATCAGCTCTTTTCCAGTCCTCTGGCAGTTCCCCAGTGCTCCAGTAGTGCATCAATTGGTAGTCATCAAACTGGACTTCTATGTAATTTGCAAAGTTTGGTTATTAGAAAATATAGCAATCAGATTGTTGGGTTGTGGGTTTTTGTTTTGTTTTTAAAATTCCTTATTAAAAAACTCTTGCCAGATTTAAACATTTGCTGTGCCCCCTCAAAGATTTCTTGGCTAAAATACGAAATGTTGACTTATCATTTTTAAAGAAATAAATAGCTTAGATGTGGATTTATTAGTCAAAACTCTGGACAGCTAACAAAGCATAAAAGCAGAAACATCAGTGAAAACAATAGAACAGGCAATAAAAGACAATAGATAAATAGGTCTGTTAGTACAGGGCAAACATCAAACCAGGCTCCATTTACATCTTGGCCCTAAACCCTGAGAGAAGCACCAGGTTTTTAAGGCTTTCTGAAAGGCCAACATTGTTGAGCCTATCCAAACTTCCGTGGCAAAGCCCATCCACAAAGCAGGCACTTTCATCCCTCCCAGATTCCATAAGGCAATACCTATGGAAAGAACCTGAAGCATGTCTATCCTGCTAGATCTGATAGGATGGGCAGAAATAACTGGAGAGAAAAAAATATTCAAGGTTGACTCAGCTTTCCATCAATTCTGAGGTTAGTAAAATGACCTCCCAGATTGTTGGAGGCGGCAATATGCTGACGTTGTAAACTGCCTCGAGAGTGCTGTAAAGCACTATGGAGTGGTATATAGGTAGTCCGTGACCACAATTGAGCCCAAAATTTATCTTGCAAAGTGGGACATTTGTCTGAGATAGTGTGAGGACTCCTGCATTGAGCAGGAGCTAGAACAGTGTTTCTCAACCTTGGCAACTTGAAGATGTCCGGACTTCAACTCCCAGAATTCTCCAGCCAGCATTCGCTGGCTGGGGAATTCTGGGAGTTGAAGTCCGGACATCTTCAAGTTGCCAAGGTTGAGAAGTACTGAGTTAGAAGACCTCTGAAGTCTCTTCCAAACATATGATTTTATTATTATTGCCAATATGTCACAATATATTTTAAAGGAAATCTAAGTATGAGTTTACATTGTAGGTTTCTTTTTAAGAGATTCAGAATGTGAAAGCTGTGTTGGTTCAGGGAAATTTGATACTAAAAATGCAGCTTTAAATCGTTCTTGATGTTTTACCTAATTCATGAACTTACTATTTATTTCAAGTATAATCAAGTTCATAATCTTTTTTTTTTTTTAGTTCCCACAGTCTTGGTGGGAATTTCCCTACATATAACCTTTAGCACCTGGCCAATTAAATGTGCCATCTACAACAAAGGTGGCCTGTTCTGGAAGGGTTTTAATAACAAATGAGGTTGCTTGATAAATACTTTTGTTATATAATTGCTAAATAATTAATGTTTACAACTATTTTAAAGGGCAATTAAGATACAGAGAAAGTCATCAAATTGTTAATATTTGTAATGTACATTATACATAGCAAAGCAGAATATTGTGACTTTAAAACCTGATTAATCAAACTATTAGCATTAAAATGATTGATACTAATGACATAATTATTGATCTGGTTAATTCCTAATGTCAATGTCCCAACTGATAATCCCAACCAAAGCAAGCACACAAACTTTAATGAATACCAGTACATCAATTTGGCACCATTAAAGGCAAAACCAGCTCTACCTAATTCCCGTGCAAACCCACATAATTCAATATGTAAATTCCCCTCCCCCCTGTTAGTGCAGGTCACTTTGTCCAATTAAGTGGTATTGTATTGTTATGAGAAAGTATCTCTAGGTTTGGCGGACACCTGCGGATGCGTCCTTGAGTCTCAGGCCTCTCCTCCAAGTCTGGAGTCTGCATACTTCCTCACCTGTCCCTCCCCACTGGTTGTTGGCCAGCTGAGAAACAAAAATGACTGAAACACCATGAGCACGCTTTGGCTTTGAGCGTCACACCTACATTAATCTGTGATTTGTTGAACAAGTTAGCATAGCATGATTAACATAGAACACTGAGCTATTGAATTGGGCAGGCAGCCTTTTTTCATTTGTTTATTTCACATTTGTAGGCAGCATAGGTGCCACCAGAATGGCAAAACTGAAATTTCTGCTTGCTCTCCCTACCCTCCAGTGGTGTTTTTAGGATATTTTGGGATGTGAGGGAAAATAGGTGGGTTAAAAGCTGAAAATGTACCTATTTAGACTGTAAGCTAAATAGCCATATTTTCATTTACTTCAATATGCCAACTCCGCTACAGAGGACAGTTTACTAACAGAGTAAGGGACATTGGAGGTCTTCTAGTCCAGTGTTTCTCAACCTTGGTGACTTTAAGTCCTGTGGACTTCAACTCCCAGAATCCCCCAGCCAGCAGAGCTGGCTGGGAATTCTGGGAGTTGAAGTCCACAGAACTTAAAGTCTCCAAGGTTGAGAAACACTGTTCTAGTCGAAACCCCTGCTGAAGCAGGAGACCATATATCATTTCAAACCAATGGCTGTCCAGTCTCTTCTTAAAAACTTCCAGTGCTGCAGCACCCACAACTTCTGGAGTCAAGTTGTTCCACTAGTTAACTGTTCTCACTGTCAGGAAATTTCTCCTTAGAAATTCCAGGTTGCTTCTCTCCTTGATCACTTTTTATCCATTACTTCTTGTCCTGCCTCCGGGCGCTTTGGGATACAGGTGGACCCTTTCTTCTTTGTGGCAACCTCTCAATGCTACTGAATTTATTTGCTTGCTTTTTTTTTCACAGTGTAAAAGTCGTTCTTTAAAAAAACAACAACAAAGAAATGTCTTTTTAATTGAACATTAGATCTAGTTTCCCCAAACTAGAACACATTGTTTGTCTTGGAGAAAGCATGCAGCGCTGTAAAATGCCCCCCCCCTCCCCCAGTTATACAGTTGTGCAGATTGCTGGGAGAGCAATATATTGTTTGCTAAGGCAGGGAAAACAAAGCTGCCAAATCCTTTGAGTGTTTCAAAAACTAAATAAAGCACAATCCAAAAGATATTTTTAATGGGGGGGGGGAGTATTTTAAGAATTGTCTTCCTGTCTCCTCTTTCTTCATGGTCCCATCAAGTTATCTGTCTCTCTAAATTTACTATCCTCCAAATGTATGGTCTTCAAGTCCCAGAATGCTGTCTCAAAAATCCTGTGAATTGAAAACACTATATCTGGAGGATATCTAAATTGGAGAAGATGACAGAAGATTTCAAATGGGGGGGGAGGGGAAATGCATAGACAATAAAGTGGACTAAGATATAATATATAAATAAAATAACATTTTGTTTGCTTGTAGTATCTGGTATTCAGAAATAAACTGCCTTTATGTACAGGTAGCTCTCAATGTACAACCACAACTGAGTCCAAAATTTCCATTGCTAAGCAAGACAGTTTCCCAATCTTCCTTGCCACAATTGTTAAGTGAATTACTGAGGTTGTTAAGTTAATAAAACGGTTGTTAAGTGAATCTGGCTTCCCCATTGACCTGGCTTTTAAGAACGTCGCAAAAAGTTATCAAATGACCCTGGGACACTGTAACCATTATAAATACATGCCAGTTGCCAAGTGTCCAGATTTTGATCACATGACCATGAAGATTCTACAAGTGTCATATGTGTAAAAAAATAATCATACATCACTTTTTTCAGTGCCAGTTACTAAACAAAGGAATGGTTGTAAGTAAAGGACAAGGACTCAGTGGCTAAGATGCTCAGCTTGTCGATCAGAACTTTGGCAGTTCAGCAATTCAAATCCCTAGTGCTGCGTAATGGAGTGAGGTCCTGTTACTTGTTCCAGGTTCTGCCAACCTAGCAGTTCGAAAGCATGTAAAAAATGCAAGTAGAAAAATAGTAACCACCTTTGGTGGGAAGGTAACAGCGTTTCGTGCGCCTTTGGCATTTAATCATGCCAGCCACATGACCATGGAGACGTCTTTAGACAGCGCAGGGTCTTCAGCTTTGAAACAGAGATGACCCCCACCCCCTGGAGTCGGAGGGGAACCTTTACCTTAAGTAAAGGACTACCTGTATATGCAAATTCTACGTATTCAGAAGTAATGGCCCTGAATATAACTGTTTTCCATAAATTTATTTCTTCTTGTGACACTGATTTACAGTTTGGGATGAAACCAGTCATTATGGCTTCTTTTTAAAAATATGTTTTAATACATTGTAGAAATAAAACCTGTGTGTTTAGTTTGAAATGCCACATCCAAGACACATTGCCTTCTGTCCAGCAAGTAATAATATATCTTTACGTCACAAGATACCATCATACTGGAAGGAATGGCTGACACACCCCAATCCATATTTGCTAAATTCATGAAGTTATGAGATCTCTTTGGCTTGAAAAGCTGCTCAGGATCCAGCTTTTCAGAGGAGTCTTGAAATTGAACAAACACTACCTAACCTGTGTATGAAATTAGTACCTGTTGTTATATTAATAAAAAAACATCTCTTTTTTCACCTTCTTTTATACAGCTTTACCAACAAGGCCGACTATGCCAGCTGGGTAGCGAATTCTGCGAATTAGAAGTTTTCGCAAAGGTGCTTCGAGCTTTAGATAAAAGGTACGTTTTACAAATGTGTGCTCCTCTCTCCTCCCCTTATTATATATCAAACAGCTTTTGCCAGTAAAAATTTCCTCAGCTCAATTCAAATGCTTCTTGGGTGTGTTCTGTTAGTGTAGGAGATGAACAGACTGAACCCAAGGGCAGGGTCAAATGGACCATGAGTCTGGAGTCCCCACATCTTCAAAAAATATCTAACTCCAGCCCCTTCCTCTTGAAGTCCATTGGCTCCTATCTGGCGGCATTTGCATTGACCATAATAGATCAGATTCTTGTTGTATAGGTTGCGTGGAATAAACTTGCAGTGCTTTTGAACTCTTTCCTGACTCCCTGTTTTTTGCGCCTGACGCTTAGTTTTTCCTCCTCAAAGAATGCAATCATAGGGATTTTTCATGGTGGGGAAGCTGCATGCATTTGCTTTCTTTCTTTCTTTGACTGCTGTGCCTCCCATCTCTCCGAGGCAGCTCTAGGGGGCTTCAGCAAAAATACCGTATAAGACATGAAAATGATAACGAGAGACCGTATTTTTAAAACTCTCTTAAAATAATTCAATTAAGCTTCTTGGGTTAACATTTTCCACTGGGTTTGTATACCACCCCTGGCTGTAATGCTGAGTGATGGAGCCCTTCCTATTTAGCAGATTTGGATCGGAGTTCTAGTTTCTGTGTAAATCGCATTTTGTGTTTGTGTTTCCCCCTTTGCCGAGGACGTGGCACAAGTTTCTTCCGTAATATAAAAGGCGGGGGCTGTTGGAATGAGTTGGGTGGGTGTATTAAAATTTCACCTGCTGTTCTGACTTCCCCTGCAGCTGCAGAGAGGAAAAACTAATGCCAGCGCGGGGAGTGGGTGGGAATCTGTTTGAAAGGGATTAAACAAATCATTGGACTGTTCAACGCAGAGACTTCCATAAGGCCCTATTGTTGACCTCAGGATCTATTAAATACGAAGATGCAGTGTCACCCTAATCATGTTTTTCAAGAATATGTCTCTCTTGATAACCATCTTCCTGAATCTGCTATTTTTTAAAAGTTCCAGTTGACCTCCAAAATTTGCAAGAGGCTGCAGCTGGCTAGAAATTACATATGGCAGGCAGAGTACAAGTACCCCTCGACTTATGACCGTAATGGAGCCTGACCATTAGGGCCATACATCGTGAAGGTTGTACAGCAGGTGACCACATGACCGGATCCAATTTTATGACCTTTTTATTTGCAACAATTACAGGTAGTCTTTGACCCGCAACAGTTTGTTTAGTGACCATTCAAAGTTACAGTGGCATTGAAAAATGTGACTTACAACTGTTTTTCATAATTACGACCGTTGCGGCATCCCCATAGTCATGTGATCAAAATTCGGATGCTTGACAGCTGGTTCATAATTATGACTTTTGCTGTTTCCTAGGGTCATGCGATCAACTTTTGCAGCCTTGTGACAAGCAATGTCAATGGGGAAGCCAGATTCACTTAACAGTAGGGTTACTAATTTATCAATCGCAGTGATTCACTTAACAACTGTGGCAAGAAAGGTCTAAAAATGGGACAAAACTCACTTAACAAATGTCTCAACAAAAAATTTGGGCTCAATTGTTGGTCATAAGTTGAGGACTACCTATATTTACCCTATTACCGGCTATGGTGCAGTTTTGCCAAAAAAGTAAATGCCAGTTTCCAGGAAAAATGTAAATTGTGGTCATGTGACTGAGGGATGCTGCAAACAGCCATAAATACAGGGCAGTTGTCGAGCACCTGAAATTTGGTCATATGACTTCTGGTTGTGGGAACTTTGGAGCTGAGTTGTATGTACCTTTGGGGGGATCCATCCTATCTTATCCATCCATCCTATAAGAGCCGAGGTGGCGCAGTGGTTAAATGCAGCACTGCAGGCTACTTCAGCTGACTGCTAGATCAGCAGCTCGGCGGTTCAAATCTCACCGGCTCAGGGTTGACTCAGCCTTCCATCCTTCCGAGGTGGGTAAAATGAGGACCCCGGATTGTTGTTGGGGGCAATATGCTGACTCTGTAAACCGCTTAGAGAGGGCTGAAAGCCCTATGAAGCGGTATATAAGTCTAACTGCTATTGCTATTGCTATCTTTGAAAGGTCACTTAATGACCAGTCCCAAGTCAAGGACTACCTGCATTTTTAAGAGACATAAAAAAAAAAAGACTGCAACCTTCTAGCTTTGATAGAAGGCAGGAAAATGCTCTTACCTCCACTGCTGCTTCTTTTCTCTTCCAGGCATCTCCTTCATCACTGCTTTCAGGCATTGATGGATCACGGAGTAAAGGTTGCTTCCGTCTTGGCCTACTCATTCAGCCGGAGGTGTTCCTACATCGCAGAATCAGATGCTGCCGTAAAAGAAAAAGCGATCCAGATTGGGTTCGTCTTAGGTAACTCCCCGCAGATAAAATATTAGCCACTTCACTTCGTTACAGGTACCTTTAAAAGAGCCATGGTGACGCAGTGGTTAGAATGCAGTATTGCAGGCTGAGTCTGCCCACAGACGGGAGTTCGATTCAAGGTTGACCGGCTCAAGGTTGACTCAGCCCTCCATCCTTCCGAGGTTGGTCAAATGAAGTCACAAATTGTTGGAGGCAATGTGTTGACTCTGTAAGACGCTTAGAGAAGCCTGTGAAGCATTATGAAGCTGTATATAATTGCTACTGCTTTAAGAATTACTGTATTTTTCGGAGTATAAGACACACCAAGATTTTGAAGAGGCAAATTTTAAAAAAAGTTTTTGCATTCTGCAAATCACCTGAAAACGGGCCTGTTTTTTGTAAAAAAAAAAGGGGGGGGCATGCATAGCCTTTAGGAGGCTTATAGAGTGCTTCTGGGGGGTGGGGTGGGGGCAAAAACAAGGAAAAAACGGCCTGTTTTTCGCTCATTTTTGCTCTCCCCAGCCCCCAGGAACACTCTGGAAGCCTCCTAAAGGCTATGCACGTCCATTTTTGCAAAGGGGGTGGGGTTTTGGGAGGCAAAAAAAATGCTGTGTTCAAGTGTATAAGACACACACAGATTTTCTCCCTCTTTTTTGAGGGAAACTCTGAAAAATACGGTATGTGAAAATTTAGTACTTAGTTTTTTAAAGCAAACTGGACATGGAGCATTTAGTTTGTCTCATTAGGTAGATGAATAGTTGGAGATGTTGTAGGGAGAAGACAGAAAGTTAGGCAAAGGTTAGATAGATTCTGGTTTTGAAACTAAATATCTATCTATCTATACAGGTAGTCCTTGACTTATGACCTCAACTGAGCCCCAAGTTTCTGTTGTTAAGCAAGAAAGTTGTTAAGTGAGTTTTGCCCCATTTTATAGTCTTTCTTGCCACAGCAGTTGTTAAGTTAGTAACACGGTCATTAAATGAATCTGGCTTCTCCATTGACTTTGCTTGTCAGAAGGTCCCAAAAAGTGGATCCTATCACTCCGGGACGCTGCAACTGTCATAAATATGAACCAGTTGCCAAGTGTTTGAATTTTGATCGCGTGATCATGGAGATGCTGCAACAGCCACAGGTGTGAAAAACGACCATGCGCTGCTTTTTTCAGTGCCATTGTAACTTCAAATGGTCACTAAGTGAATGGTTGTAAGTCAAGGACCACCTGTGTTCAAATCATGGTTGCAGTCATTTATCCAATGTTTCCATCCTGTTTCACCCCCTTCTGTGGCATCAGCAATAGGGACGTACTTTGAAGATGGAGGGAAAGTCTCTTGAAACCTCTCTATTTATCTGCTTCAAAAACAGGAATGGGCAGTTTAGCCTTTAGAAGCATGACCAATTTGCGCGAGAGACCAACTGGAAGCTGTTGCTAAATTCCAAATAAGCCAGGGCTGTTTTGGACTGAAACCCAGTTTTTTTCTGGGAGAATCCATGCAATCAATACACACACGGTGTAATGACGAGGCATTTCTCAAACCAGTTTGTCCTGCTGGATTGTTAAGAAGAAAGAGAATTGTAGTCTCCACTCTGGAAAAGTATGGAGGAAAGAGATGTTTAAAATGTAATAATAGGACACTCTCTGATTTATAGCTCATTCTTTTTAACGTTAAATGCTTTTACATCCGTTACCACGTTAGGCCTTGCCCACGGTCACCCATGCCTTAGCAGCTCCCGTTTTAGATTACTGCAACGTACCCTACGTGGGGCTGTCCTCGAAGATCATCTGGAAGTAGCAAACATGCAGTTTTGGGTGCCCCACCATTTTTTGTTAGTGGAGCTTAAAACAAAGCAAAATCTACCATCGTTTATATATCAGTTGATGTGTTCTTTATGGCTATTGAAAAATCACCCCAGTTGCTGACCTCTTTTCTTAATCAGCATGCTTAAATATTAGCAGACAGCTTGAATTTCTTATTTAGACCTCCTATTGTAGTTACAAACAGGATAAATGTCACCCAATGCATATCTTACTAGCCTCAGAGTCAAGATTGGACGTCAGTGTCTTTTAAAATAAGATCAGTTGTGTTTTGGAACTAGGCAGTGATATCTTGATCTTTCTAGGGGGGTTCCTGTCTGATGCTGGCTGGTACAGTGATGCTGAAAAGGTCTTCCTTTCCTGCCTTCAGTTATGTACCCTTCATGATGAGATGCTCCACTGGTTTCGTGCCGTCGAATGTTGCGTCAGGTAAGCGCTGCTCTGTCTCGAAGGCTGGAAAGAAATTCAAGCAGCAAAATGCACCTCTGCTTGTTACGAAGGGGTTATCCAGATGTTACAACACATGGTTGCCTTTTCCGTCCTCCCCAAACAGGAATAACAGGATGGAGGAAGAAGAAAAAGATTTCTGTAAACAGTCTCGCCTTTGTCTGACCCGTTCCCCACAAGAAGGGGTTGCAAAAGAGTAAGCAGTTGAGGAATACACCAAGCTGCTTTTGTAGTATACTTGCAGCTGCTGGGGCAGGCACATTGCTTTCTGTGTCTATTCCACATTGCGTGCCTACTTATTCTCTTGTAATCCCTTCCTCTCCAAGGAATGTAATTGCAAACATTAATTCACTTCTATGAAGGAATTATCCAGATGTGACAATATAAGATTGTTTTTTCTCTCCTCCAACACTGAGATGGAAGGGGGGGGGGAAGTGATTTCTTTAAACAGTCTCCTGCAGCTGACCCATTCCCCACACTTGCAGAGCAGAGCGATTGGAGAAGAAGGGATTATAAGAGAGTAAGCAGTTGGGAAATATGCCAGAATGTTTGTGTAGTGCACTTGTAGCTGCTGGAGCCAGCACATTGCTTTCTATGTATATTTCCCATTATGTGTCTACTTACTCTCTTGTAATCCCTTCCTCTCCAATGAATGTAAATGCAAATTAATTAACTAAAATTATCCCTTGTTAATTCCAAGGGGCAGTGGAGTGCTTAGCAGGCAAACAAAAGTGAAAGGTATGAACCTGATTAGTCTTGTCATTGTAGTTGTGGTCATATGATTTCCCACTTAGTGATCACTTTGCTTAGCAACAGTTGCTGATCGCAACTGAATAAGACTGCCTATATACTGAAGTTCAGTAGATATATCAATGTCCAAGATACCTCAGAATATATTCCCTATTTACAAGCTCCTCTAGAACTAGATGATAAAATTAGAACAGTGCTCATTCCCAAATTGGAAGATAACAGGAACCAATGGAATACTGTATACATAGAAATATGGCAAGCAACAGAAGAAGAATCAGAACAAGCTCTAACTGTTGGAAAAGGATGGGTAGTATTAGGAGTTGGAGTTAAAAGAGGGATCAGCGTAGAATTCCTTTGTAGCCACAAGCTAACTAAGTCCAGCCCTCCTTGAGTGCCATTAACCCTTATCTAACCAGATGCTGACTGTTAGTTGAGAAGATTCTTGTGTATAGGCTTTTAGCAGTGAATCGGTTCAATTAAAGTTTCGTGGTCTTTCCAGCCTGACATTAATGAAACTATATCAGCAAATGTGGAGAACCGCACTGCCAACATATTGGAGTAGGCTAATTTACATTCTAATAGACATCCCCCCCCCAAAGGGTTTTAACAGACTGTGCATACTACCATATAATGCTTTTAATTTCACATGCTTGCAAAATGATGTTTAGGATTAGCCAATGCCAGGTCAGGGCCCTACCTGGACAAGGAGGTGCCAGATACAATACAATACAATAGCAGAGTTGGAAGGGACCTTGGAGGTCTTCTAGTTCAACCCCCCCTGCCTAGGCAGGAACCCTATACCATTTCAGACAAATTTCTATCCAACATCTTCTTAAAGATTTCCAGTGTTGGGGCATTCACAACTTCTAGAGGCAACTTCTGTTCCACTGATTAATTGTTCTGACTGTCAGGAAATTTCTCCTCAGTTCTAAGTTGCTTCTCTCCTTAATTAGTTTTCACCCATTGCTTCTTGTTCTACCCACAGGTGCCTTGGAGAATAGTTTGACTCCCTCTTCTTTGTGGCAACTCCTGAGATATTGGAGCCACTGCTATCATGTCTCCCTTAGTCCTTCTTTCTATTAAACTAGACATACCCAGTTCCTGCAACCGTTCTTCATATGTTTTAGTCTCCAGTCCCTTAATCATCTTTGTTGCTCTTCTCAACATAAGATGTTGAAGCTGGCTTTAGGAAAATGCAAGGAACATGAGCCAGTACTACTGATGCAAGCTGGATAACTGGGAAGGTTGAACAATACCAAAAATAAGGCAATATATACATCAAAAAAGTAATAGACTGTGGGTTATGTTAATCATGTCAAGGTCTGTGCTGTGTGGTTAGGAAATCACAGAAACATCTTATGAGATGTTTTTCTATCCTACCTGCAGTTCAGGAAGTTGCAGTACAGACAGAACATGATGAAACCCATTGGCTTCAGGTTGGCAATGGAGTGAGACAAGGCTGTCTTTATTTATTCACACTACATGCTAATGGTGCATTAAATGGGGCTGATTTGAAAGACGATGATTTAAAAATTGCAGGAGGAAATATTAATAATATGTACTATGCTAATGACAAAGGTCATTACTATTGTTTCAATTTTTTTTTAATTTTGCGCCCTGTAGACACCTCCATGTAGAGAAAGACTGCTGGGCTGTCTGAAGAGCAAAAGCACATCTTATCTTTTTCATTTACAAATTGGTTGTATATAATACCACTTTATAGTGCCTTGGTAATTCCACATTTGAAATATTGCATCCAGTTTTGGTCGCCACAATTTTAAGAAGGCGTTGAGAGTCTAGAAAGTGTGCAGAGAAGAGCAACAAGGATGATTAGGGGATGGTTGTAGGAATTGGGTATGTCTAGTTTAATGAAAAGAAAGGCTAGGGGTGACATGATAGCAGTGTTCCCATATTTGAGGGGCTGCATCATAGGGCAGGACAAGAAGCAGTGGGTGGAAACTAATCAAGGGGAGATTCAACCTAGAACGGAGGAGAAATTTCCTGACATTTAAAACAGTGAATCAGTGGAACAACTTGCCTCCAGGAGTTGTGAATGCTCCAACACTGGACGTTTTTAAGAAGAGATTGGAAAAACCATTTGACTAAAATGGTATAGGATTTCCTGCCTGAGCAGGGGGTTGGACTAGAAGACCTCCAAGGTCCCTTCAAATTCTGTTACTCTGTTTGCTGATCTCGACTTACCAACAGCTCATTTAGTGACCATTCAGAGTTACAACGGCACTAAAAAAGTGACATGACCACTTTTCACTCTTAAGACTGTTGCAGCATCCCCATTGTCACATGATCAAAATTCAGACCCTTGCAACTGACTCATATTTATGACGGTCACAGTCTTGGGCTCACCTTTTGTGACCTTCTGATAAGAAAAGTCAATGGAGTGGCCAGGTTCACTTAACAACTGTGTTACTAACTTAACTGCAGTGATTATAAATAAGAATTTTTGGGGTCCATTGTGGCCATAGGTTGAGGACTAGTTGTATTTTAGTCAGCGCTGCTACTTTTATGTTTCACTGTTTGCACAACAGACGGATTAAAGGAAGAAGATCCTGTTCTTTATATTTTTAGAACTTAACTGACTCACCTGCCTTTAACTCCTTAGAGCCAGTGAGCCTGCTTTGTCTCAATTGTATTTTTACCATGGTTTAAATGGAAACTTTTGTCTAGGCAAAAAAAATTGTGGGTGGGTAAGTTTAATGATAGGAAAAGCTTGTACATTATTATTATTATTGTTGTTGTTATTAAAATGTGTATGTCATTTACATGCCATCCTACTCCCAGTTATTCTGGACAGTTTGCAAATTGTTAAAAAAAAACATTTAAACACAAGGAGCAACACAGGTACTCCAGAACTACAGTTCATTTAATGACCAAAGTTACAATGGCACTGAAAAAAGTGACTTATGACCGTTTTTCACACTTACGACCTTTGTAACATCCCCATGATCATGTGATCAAAACTCAGATACTTGGCAACTGGTTTATACATATAACAGTTGCAGTGTCCAAGGATCACGTGATTCCCCCCTTTTGTGACCTCCTAACAAGCAAAGTCCATGGGAAAGCCAGATTCACTTAACAACCGTTTTACTAAGTTATCAACTTCAATGATTCACTTAGGAATGGTGGCAGGAAAGGTCGTAAAATGCTGAGTAAACCCATTATTAACTGTGGGCTGGGTTTTTCCAGGAACCAGAAGTAAACACTAATTTCCAACAAAAACATTATAAATTGCAGACATGTGACTGTGAAACACCATGAACGGCCATTAATGCAGGTGATGTGACCATGGGGAAGGGCATTTGATATTGGGTCATGAGAGGGGGGGGGTTGGGGGGGGTTTCCATCCAAACTTTGAATGGTTGCTAAGTGACCCGATGCAAGTCGATAATTCACTGTATTTTATGAAGATATGAAAATACGACCATAGGGTGGTTTGTAAAGTCACTCTCTTGTTTTTATCAAGTTGCTCAGGACATCAATAAATACTTTTATAAGTGCTCTCCGTATTAAGGTGGTTTGCCTATAGCACCTTATTTTCCCTTCATGAAAAAAAAGAAAAGATTTGAGAGTTATTCTTTATGTGTTTTGTTTAATACAATTCAGAGGCCACCCAATTTCAAACAATTCTTGAAGGGGGCTTACAGCAGAACAATTAAAGAAACCAGCTGTACCCCTCCAGAAGGTTTCTCCAAAACATATGTGCTTGTCTTTATAATATTAAAATACCAGTTCTTATTTAGAGGTATGTTAGCCTGGTTTGGACATAAATACTTCAGTACAGTAAAACCTGCTATGTACAAGATCGTGAGAACTCTCATATCTGGAGAATAAAAGAATATAAAAGCAGGAAAGTCACTTGTTAGGTGAAGGATGAAAATTATTTTCATAATCTCTGATCACAATATGTTACTTTTCCTTAGTGGTGGTGTAATTTCATCGAAACCCGGAAAGTATATCTGATCATTAACGAGAATTAATACAGTGTCCTGATTCCTAGTTAACTATTAAACCATAGGTTTTCTACTTCAGATAGAATGAGCTTCCCTAGTTTGGCCAATTCTGTATGTTTTGCATTGCTGCATGCAAAAATGTAGCGAGGCAATAAATGTCATTAGTCTGTTAAGCCATGGTTTGTTAGAACTGAGCTATTGGGGATGAAGGTTTTCTGTGTCTGGCTGTTTCTGGATTAACCGACATATTTTTATTGCTTACTATTTTAAGGCAAGGGTGAGAAATCTTTCTCATTCCTTAATAATCATGCCATTTCGATACAGGTAGTCCTCAATTTACAACCATTTGCTTACTGGCCATTTGAAGTTAACAGCACTGAAAAGAGTGACTTACGGCTGCTTTTCACACTTAACGACCATGTAGCATCTCTTCAGTCACATATGGCAACTGGTACATATTTATGACGGTTGCAGTGTCCTGGGGTCATGTGATCACCTTTTGCAGCCTTCTGACCAGCAAAGTTAACGGGGAAGCCAGATTCCCTTAATAACTGTTACTAACTTAATAACTACAGTCACTTACTTAACTGTGGCAAGAACGGTTGTAAAATGGGGCAAAACTCTACCATTTCGCTTAGCAAGGGAAATATTGGGCTCAATTGTTGTAAGTCGAGGGCAAGTGAGTTTTGCTCCATTTTATGACTTTTCTTGCCACAGTTGTTAATTGAATCATTGCATTTGTGAAATTTGAACCTGCTTGTTAAGTGAATGTGACTTACCGATTGACTTTGCTTGTCAGGAGGTCAAAAGTTGATTGCATGACCCCAGGACACTGCAACCGTCATAAACACGAGTCAGTCACCAAGCACCCAAATTTTGATCACGGGGATGCCGTAAAGGTTGCAAGAGTGAAAAACGGTCGTAAGTCACTTTTTCCAGTGCTGTTGCAACTTCAAATGGTCACTAAATGAACTGTCGAACTAGCCTTGTGTGAGAAGCATTCAACAAGTTGTGGGTCATAACACTTGTTGTCCCTGTATCTCTTTCCTAGGTTGCTGCATGTCCGGAATGGCAACTGTAAATATCACTTGGGAGAAGAAACCTTCAAATTAGCACAATCTTATATGGAGAAACTAGCCGAGCACGGACAGCAAGCCAACAAAGCTGCCCTCTACGGAGAGCTGTGCGCTCTGCTCTTTGCAAAGAGTCATTACGATGAGGTGAGCCTGAAAAAGGGGCGGGTGCTTTTTCTCCTCCACGCGAGAGCTTTGGCTTGAATTAACTGAGCCACAGGCAGAGAGAAAAGGGCTCCAGTGATTTTGAAGCGACATTCTCCCGTGATGCCAGCCATACTTGGGTAAAGTTTAGTTTAGTTTAGTTTAGTTTTATTGAGTTTGTATGCCGCCCTATTCCCGAGAGACTCAGGGCGGCTCACAATAAAAAAGGGAGGGGATACAAAAAATAAAATAAAAACAACAATTTAAAATTCTGCAACAGCCGTAACCTCAAATGGGGCTGGATAGTTCAACAGCCCCAGGCCTGCCGGAACAGCCAGGTCTTAACCGCTTTGCGGAAGGCCGGAAGGGTAGTAAGGGTCCGGATCTCCACGGGGAGATCGTTCCAGAGGGCCGGAGCAGCCACAGAAAAGGCCCTCCCCCGAGGAGTCGCCAGCTGACATTGGCCGGCAGATGGAATTCGGAGGAGGTCTAGTCTGTGGGATCTGATAGGTCTTTGGGAGGTAACTGGCAGGAGGCGGTCTCTCAAGTACCCAGGTCCGATACCATGTAGGGCTTTAAAAGTAACGACTAGCACTAGTAAAGCCTTCATCACAGGTTTAAATGTTGAGATCTGCAAGAACACCAGGTTTGTCTTGGCCATAGTAAAGCCAAAGGGGCACGTATGAAAGAAATGTGGGGCACAGTTGAATTTGTCTGTTTACCTGATCAGAAAGGTCAGCAGTTCAGCGGTTCGAATCCCTAGCACCGTGCAACGGAGTGAGCTCCCGTGACTTGTCTCAGCTTCTGCCAACCTAGCAGTTCGAAAGCACGTAAAAAATGCAAGTAGAAAAACCACCTTTGGTGGGAAGGGAACAGGATTACGTGCGCCTTAGGCATTCAGTCATGCCGGCCCCATGACCACGGAGACGTCTTCAGACAGCGCTGGCTCTTTGCCTTTGAAACGGAGATGAGCACCGCCCCCTAGAGTCGGGAACGGCTAGCACATATGTGCAAGGGGAACCTTTACCTTTATTTCCCCACAAAACAATTCTGTGAGGTGGGTTGGGCTGAGAGAATGTGACTGGCCCAAAGTCACCCAGCCAGCTACCCTGCCTGACATGGGACTAGAATTCACAGTCTCCTGGTTATTGAGCTAAAGCCACCCAGCCAACTTCCACGCCTAAGGCAGGACTAGAACTTACCATTTCCTGGTAATTGGCCCAACGTCATCTCACTAGCTTTCATGCCTGAAGTGGAACTAGAACCCATAATCTCCAGTCTGCAGTTTCCACTTCTTTCCAGTAACAGCCCCCCTCCCGAGTTTAAGCTGTCCTCCCTCCCCACCCCCAAACAAATGATTCTGTCCTGCCTAGAGGAGCACAGTTCCATCAAAAATCATCAAAAAGAGTCACCTTGAGGCAAGATGGGTGGAAAACAAATCAAATCAAATTGGGTAAATAGAATTAGTGCAGTCCTGAAAACAGCTTCTGCATTCAGAATGATTCCCCCTTAATTGGGATGAATCTCAGACTTTCATTACTCTGTTCAGATCTGGTAGCTTCCATGCACACTTTTTTGTGTTTCGTGTTTGACAATAAGGCAGCCCTGATTCTGCTGATTGGGGATTATGGGGGGTTGAAGTTCAGCTTCCCCAGGGGTGCCAATTAGTGGAAGACAATTGTAAAATTGTTGGATGTGACCAGTGTGTGTTTCTTTGAAATTTGTGTCGCCGCAGTAACAAATGTCCTGTTAGGAATATAATCTGACGGTTGGGTTGGCAATATATAAATCATACAGCAATGCTGTACCTGTTTCTTTAAATCATGCTGTAAAATGTGACTGGCTGCTGTTTTCCTCAATCGGCCATAAGAGGGAGCCAGAATGTCTGTTAGCTCTCTGTTTGTTAGATGCTGGGCTGATCTGATCTGAGTGTTTTGGAAGCTGGCTGTTAGAAAGTGCCGTGAGCTATTATAGGTTTTGCAACTGTTAGCAAACTTTGAGTACCAAATTGATTATATGTTACTGGACTATGTTATTTGGATTATCCCTTAACTGAAAGACATTGATGACTGACTGTCTTATCCGTGTATGACTTGGACTGTTTGATGGACTCTGATACCTGTATTTCCATGAAAGTAAAAGCCTACTTAAGCTGTAGTGTCTCTGTATGCTGGTTTGTGTGTTCTCCAACACAACTCTCACAACACTTCACTGAATGTACTCGCTCTCCCAACGGGGAGCTTACCTAATATGTCCCAAAGGTATTTTTTCAGGAGGCAACTGGACTTTCTTGTGGTTTTTTTTTTCCCTTTGAAGATGTTTCTCTTCTCATCCCAGAAGCTTCTTCATCTCTGACTGGATGGTGGGGAATATAAATCCTTCACTTCCCCACCATCCAGTCAGAGCGGAAGAAGCATCTTGGATGAGAAGTGAAACATCTTCAAATAAAAAAAAACAAAGTCCAGTTACCTCCTGAAAAAGCACTTTGGGGTAACTGTGACCTTGCTGACAGAGAATCTCTAACAACTCTTAGTAAGAAATGCTCTTCCAAACTTACGTTGTGTTCTCCGTAGGCTTACAAATGGTGTATAGAAGCAATGAAGGAGATCTCAGTTGGTTTGCCTGTAAAAGTAGTTGTGGATGTTTTGCGACAAGCCTCAAAGGTAAGTTAAACAATTATTTATGTGCTGCTGAGGACAGGAAATCATACACATTTTTCCTTGGGGGTAGAGCCCAAGAAAACCAGATTTGTTGAGAGAAAAATAAATATTTGTAAAATTCCTAAAGGCAGGGGGAAGAATACAGGTAGTCCTTGACTTACAACCACAATTGAGCCAAGTTTCTGTTGCTAAGTGACACATTTGTTACGTGAGTTTAGCCCCATTTTATGACCTTTCTTGCTACAGTGGTTAAGTGAATCACTGCAGTTATTAAGTTAGTAATATACCGTATTTTTCGGACTGTAAGATGCTCTGGACTATAAGATGCACCTACCTTTTGAGGAGTGGGAAAAAAATATCCCCACCGCCTGGGGCGTGTGGAGGCTGAAAATGGGGCGCACGAAGGCGGCGATGGGTGGTGGCGATCCCTGCAGCCTGGAACAGCTGATCGGCGGTATTCCAGGAAGCAGATCCAACTGGCAATCAGCTGCTTGTGCTGAAGCTGACCAGGCTGTTTGCTACAAGGTGGCAAATTGCTGGGAGGCAGAGGCTGAAGGGTGGGGTCTGAAGGGTGGGCGGGGCTTCATCAAGATTCACTGTATAAGACGCACAGACATTTCCACCCACTTGGGGAGGCAATGCATCTTATAAACGGAAAAATACGGTAATTGTTAGATGAATCTGGCTTCCCCGCTGACTTGGCTTGTCAGAAGGTCGCAAAAGGAGATCACATGACCACCACCACCCCGGGGCACTGCAACTGTCATAAATGTGAGTCAGTTGCCAAAGCCTCTGCATTTTGATCACGTGACCATGGGGGAAGGATGTCCCTAAGTGTGCAGGGTGGTCATAAGTCATTTTTTTTCAGTGCCGCTGTCCCTTTTGAGCAGTCACTAAATGAAACGTTCTAACTCAAGGACTACCTGTACCTAAACATTGGCCCTCTGCCTGCACATTCTGTAGTTGAGAGCGCAGGTTGTGTTCTGGGACCTCGTCCAAGTTGTGGGGGGGATGACAGCAAGAAGACGAGGAGCCTTTTTTGAATGTCCACGGAGCCTTAATTTCTTAATTTCTCCTGTTTTAGGCTTGCGTTGTAAAACGTGAATTTAAGAAAGCTGAGCAGTTGATAAAACACGCAGTGTACCTAGCACGGTACGTAAGAGATTCCTTGAAATGCTACAACAGGCTCAATTCTTTTGGGAAGGTTTTGTAGCGTTCTTTGCGAAGATTTTGTGATGTTCTTAACCTGGAGTGTTTTTTTTTTGTTTTTTTTTAATCTTCCAGGGAGCATTTTGGAGCCAAACATCCTAAATATTCAGACACTCTACTTGACTATGGATTTTATTTACTAAATGTAGATAACATATGCCAGTCAGTTGCAATTTATCAGGTACGGTTTTGGTTTCGTAATTTATTGCAAGCCAGTAAGTGTATGATACTGTTGTCGTATTTAATGGGTTCTTCTCCATAAGGTCAGAGAATAGGCATGCCATAGTAAAGTCAAAACAGAAAATCATTTAGTCTCTTCATGCCTAATTATTTTGAACTTGACCTCAAAAAGAACAGAAGCTGGCAATACAATGCAAGAGAGAAAAGATTAAAGGGGGAAAAATAAAATAGAGTAAAAACTATATACATGTAGTCCTCGACATACAACCACAATAGAGCCCAAAATTTCTGTTGCTAAGCAAGGCAGTTGTTAAAGTAAGTTTTTGCCCCATTTTATTATCTTTCTTGGGACAGTTGTTAAACGGAAGACTAGTTGTTAAGTGAATCATGCAGTCATTAAGCAAAATTGGCTTCCGCTGTTACTTTGTTGGAAGCCAGCTGGGATGGTTGCAAATGGTGATCACATGAGGCGAAGACAGTGCAACTGTTATTTATTTATTATTTATTTATTAAATATATTTATATGCCGCCCAATCCCAAAGGACTCCGTTATAAATACATGCCAGTCGCTAAGCATCCGAATTTTGATTACCTGACCATGGGGATGTTACCATGATCATCAGTGCAAAATAAATTATTTTTTTCAGCGTTGTTGTAACCTTGAACGGTCACTAAATGAATGGTTGTAAGTCGAGCACTAAAGGTCTTGTGTTTTATGCAGTCCTCTACTCTGCAGTATAGCCAACAGATCCACCCTCAGTTAATTTGCCTTTAAACGCAGCTGGTTAATCTTAGAGAATAGAACAGAGCAGAACCTTGGAGGTCTTCTAGTCCAACCCCCTGCTCAAGCAGGAGACCCTCAACCATTTCAGACCAATGGTTGTCCAGTCTCTTCTTAAAAACCTCCAGTGATAAAAGAACCCACAACTTCTGGGGGCAACTTCTGTTCCACTGATCAATTGTTCTCACTGTCAGGAAATTTCTCCTCAGTTCTAGGTTGCTTCTCTCCTTGATTAGTTTCCACCCATTGCTTCTTGTTCTACCCTCAGGTGCCTTGGAGAATAAGTTGACTCCCTCTTCCTCATGTGGCAACCCCTGACGCAACCCTCTAGGGCTGTCTTAGCCTTAGAAGTGCTAGAAGAGTGGGATTTGCTCTGATTTTTTATATACCTTCCCCTTTATATAAAGGAAGTGGTTCGGGTTTTTGGCTCTTTCATTGTCTCTTTCGAGTGGCATGTAGATATCGTTTATATCTATGTGCCTGTTGATGGCCAGTCCGACAAATCACAAACAACAGCTACATACCCTTCAAAAGAGATGATGAAAAAGCCAAAAAGGAAACAAACAAACAAAAAAAGAGACCTAAACACCACTTTGCCAGGAAGCAACACCCAGATAGGCTAGAGATTGCTGTAGTACCAAAGTTAGCACTAGATCAGCCATCAAGAACTAAACAATA
This sequence comes from Thamnophis sirtalis, assembly GCF_051295495.1. Lineage (NCBI taxonomy): Eukaryota > Metazoa > Chordata > Lepidosauria > Squamata > Natricidae > Thamnophis > Thamnophis sirtalis. The sequence continues at coordinate 1,055,793 of NW_028261386.1, read as the reverse complement.
CGTCAATCAAAGAACTACTAGTGCAGGCGAACAAGGGGCACTAAACAAGAGCCGAGTCAAGAGTCACCCAAAACACTCACCAACGTTGACAGGGCAAGCACCGTATATATAAACCGATGACTGATGTTATTACCTAATCGGGTGATGAAAAATCTGCAAGAAAACCACCAAGCTCAGAGAGCACCAAGACCCCCTGCATTTTAAAATAAATCATGCAGTTGGTAGTACTAGTCTACCTACCTTTGGGACCATAGGATGGAAAAGAAAAGAGTAAGGGGATTATAGTGTCACCTCTCCACTATTACCTCTGATGTGATACCTGGCCCTAGCCAGTTCCATTGGAATGTTCCAAGTAAGGCTGTCTTATCCCAAACTTGAAACAAGTTTCCTTTCCTCCACCCAATCTTACCTGCTTATTTTATTATTACTATGGCTATGGAGATTCTCAGTCATCCAGGTCATAGTTGTCCCAAAGGAGCTTTTTCAGGGGGCAACAGGACTTTCTTTGTTGTTTTTTTTCTTCGAAGACATTTCGCCTGTCATCCAGGAAGCATCCTCAGTTCTGTTGAAGCTGAAGAAGCTTCTTGGGCGAGAAATGAAACGTCTTCAAAGAAAAGCCAAAAAAAAGTCCAGTTGCCTCTTGAAAAAGCACCTTTGGTGCAAGTCCCTACGATGTTAAAACATGCTGTAGAAGAATGTAACCAACCCGAGGAGAACGGGCAGAATATCCTGTTTGCAACTGATCTGATTTTAGATATGTAAAAAAAAAAGTTTTTGACTGCAAATTGAGTTACTGGCTTAGATTCTCTTTTTTTGTACAAATCATTTCAGACAGCCTTGGACATCAGACAGTCGGTGTTTGGCGGCAAAAATATCCATGTAGCTACAGCTCATGAAGATCTAGCATACTCTTCTTACGTTCACCAATACAGTTCGGGAAAATTTGATAATGCACTGTGAGTACTGTATTCATTTAGGACCCAAATGATTTTATTCTTTATTTCAAATCCATTCTGATGTTAGAAAAGTATGTTTTAGCTCATTTATCCTTAAACATTGTTGCTAATCTTTCAGGTGTCGTGTGCCATCTATAAAACATTTTATATCAATTCTCTTTATATGCTGTCAGATTATAATTCCTTTCCCATAGTTGTTGCCATCAGCTAAATGTTGGAAATGTCCCCAATTGCCAGGAACTTATTATCATATGTGGTGGATGTGTAGGGATGCAGAAAGCTATTGGGTTAAAGTGCAAACACGGTTAGAGAAAATGATACATAAACCCATGGAGTTTAAGCCAGAGATATTTTTATCGGGTATTCTACCAGAGAAATACAGCAAAGAAGATTCATATTTGATTGTACAAATAATAACAGCAGCTAGAATTATATTTGCACAAAATTGGAAAGCAGACAAAATCCCATCAGAAGGGGAGTAATAAAGAAGATATTAGACTGTGCAGAAATGAATAGGTTGACATTGAGAATAAAGGACAAGGGGGAATCAGTGTATTACAGGACATGGGGGCAATTTTATGAGTGGCTTGAAAAAAGATACAAATAGAAAGAAAAAGGAACAAAACATGAAATAAGTATCTCAGACGACACATGATTAATATAGGGGGAGGGGAAATAAGAAAATATCAAAATGTAAATATACTGGTGGAAAAATGATATGAATTGACATGTTAAATAACAATTATAAGAATGTATATCTAAGAATGAATTTGAAAGAAAAAATAAAAAACTTTTTACAAAAAAAAAAGTATGTTTTGCTGAGATGGTAAATTTCAGAACTCATTTCACACTTTTGCCAGCATGACAGATAATTTCTCTCTACATTTTTTTTTCCTTCCTAAATAAGCTATAAATATACTTGGTGGCCATTTGTTTTAGAATTTCGGCTGGTTGGGTCCAGGAGAAGAGCCTTTTTTGCTGTGACCCCCAACTTTCAACTTGGCTTTTAGCTTTTATATTTAATTCTTCTACTTTCAATTGCTTTGGAGTGCTTTTTTTTTTTTACTTTTTAAAAAAATTTTAATACTGTAAATTGCCCAGAGTTGCTTTATCAGTGAGATGGGTGGCATAGAAATTTAATAAATAAATGTCAATAGTAGTTAGGGAGAGATTTACACAACTCTGTCTGGTGTACCAGTTGTGCCCTTCAGATAGTTACTCGTGCCTCAGTCACATTGCAGCTTGACTACTGCAATGTCTCTACTTGGGGCAGCCCTTAAAGACCATCTGGAAGCTTCAACTGGTCCAGAACGCAGCTGTGCAAGCAATGATGGGCATGCCTCAAGATGTCCATATAAAACTTCTGCTTCATGTGCTGAATTGGTTGCTAGTTTGCTTCTGGGCGCCATTACAGATGATTCCATAAGTGGCATAGTGCAGTGTTTTTCAACTCTGGCTGCTTTAAGTTGGATGGACTTCAACTCCCAGAATTCCCCAGCCAGCTTTAGGAATTCTGGGAGTTGAAGTCCACCCATTTTAAAGTGGCCAAGGTTGAGAAACACTGGCCTAGTGAGTGAAAGGAATAGGAGAGGAGAAGACACACTGTATTAGGGTTCCAAATAGCATCCAAAAGTGAATCAGTCCGAGACAAAAGGGTCCTCAAAGTTCCAATTTATGAGGAGAGCCGTGTTGGCACATCTGGGAAAACCCGAATCTGAAAGCTTCCAGGTTTTCCCACCCAGTTGAAAGTTCAAGATCCTGCCCCCACACCCACAAGTCCATCACATGGTCCAATCTTCCACTGTCATGTTAGCAGTTTCCACCCATCCGGTTCCGGCCAAGTGCAGAGACGAAGGATGACCTTGGCTTTCTAGAAAGAATGTTGTTATGGCTACATATCACCCAACTCCGTATAATCCCCCCCATCCATTTTCCCACAATAGAAAATGAATAGTATAAAGTGTGGCAGTCCTGAAGTCCAAAAGAAAAGATGGCTTGCAGACCTGACACACTGTTGTTTTCTATCGTCAGGACATATTCCTTGTTTCAAGTAGGAAAGTTGTGTCAACTCCAAAGCATCCCCGGCCTGCTCGAGTTGCCATAGGCAAGTGGGATGGGGAACTGCCAGCGCAGCATCCACAAACAGAAGCACATTCCACACATATCTTTCTCAAGACTGTCTCCCAGGTTAACCACAGCAGCCAGAGGGGCATGATCACTATAATGTGAAAGTGCTCCATCGGAGAATGTGATTTATGACACACCCTGGGAGGAGGGGGGAAACATGGTCATAATTGGGTCGTAAATTACGTGGGGTCAGAGTTGGTTTCAACTGGGTATGTGCCGACAAGTTGCTCCTAATAAATAACTGGACTTCTTTTAAAAATTGGCTCGATACTTTAATTAGGGCATCCATCAGAACCTTGACATGTGGCTTCTTCCCAAGTCACATAGATGGACTAGCCAAGTTCCAGGATAAGGACCAAGAGCTCAAGTTTTCCCTCTTGTCTTTGATCTTTTAGATTCCATGCAGAACGTGCGATTGGCATCATCACCCACATTCTCCCAGAAGATCATCTCCTCCTCGCCTCCTCCAAAAGAGTTAAAGGTATTATCTGCCAGCTAGGTTTAGCTGCCATGGGAGGGAAACAGAAATGGTGGCTTTAGAGAATTAAACTCTCTGAGGAAACAATGATAAGTGAGATAAGCCTTTGCGAGTTCCTTGACAATGAGAGCTAGTTTGGTCTAGTAATGGTTAAGGCACCAGGCTTGAAACCAAGGGGCTATGAATTCTAATCTCACCTTAGACATGAAAACCAAGGTGATCGCCGGGAGACAGTGAGTTCTAGTTCTGCCTTAGACATGGAAGTCAGCTAGCTGACTTTGGGTCAATCACCAGGAGATTGGGAGTTCTATTCCCATCTTAGGCATGAAAGGTAGCTGATTGACTTGCATCTTTCACAGCATCCCCCATGGTCACATGATAAAAATTCGGACACTTGGCAACCAGCATGTATTTGCAAGGGTTGCAGTGTCCCGGGGTCATGTCATCCCTATTTGTGACCATCCCAGCCCACTTCCAGCAAGCAAAGTCAATGAGGGAGGAGACGGATTCATTTAACAACTACATGGTTCACTTAACAATGCAACAACCATGGCAAGAAAGGTTTAAAATCGGGTGTGGTTGACTTAAAAACTGCCTTGCTTACCAACGGAAATTCTGGTCCTGGTTGTGGTCGCAGATCGATGGCTACCTGTAGCGGCATTTCTTATAATTGGTGTGAAACTAATTGATGCGGCTAGGCAGAAGGTTGGAAAAGTCACAGCAGAGATAGGCCTACCTGAACATCAGTTCAGCCTGAGGTTCCTTGTTATGTTGACTGATAACTGAGGCAGGATAAAAGGGCTGAATGAAGCTCTTCGTCTTGATCCCGGAAGATGACTTTTAGACCATGGTCTTCTTCACTCTCCAGATACCTTTTAATACCTTTTATTAACCTGTGGGCGGCACAGTGGTTAGAATGCAGTATTGCAGGCTAATTTTGCCGCCCGCCAATAGTTCACTTCTGACCGGCTCAAGGTGGACTCAGCCTTCCGTCCTTCCGAGTTCGGTGAAATGAGAACCCAGTTTGTTGGGGGGAAATGTGCTGACTTGGCATACCGCTTAGAGAGGGCTGTAAAGCACTGGGAAGCAGTCTTAAGTGCTGTTGCAGGCAAATTCTGCCCACTGCCAGCAGTTTGATTCTGAGCAGCTCAAGGTCGACTCAGCCTTCCATCCTTCCGAGGTGGGTAAAATGAGGACCCAGTTTGTTGGGGGCAAGACGCTGACATTGTAAACTGCTTAGAAAGGGCTGTAAAGCACTCTAAAGCGGTATATGTCTAATGGCTATTGCTAACCCACTTTTTTACCTTCCCCCCCTTTTAAAGCGCTTATCTTGGAGGAGATTGCAATCGACTGCCACAATAAAGAAACGGAGCAAAGGCTGCTCCAAGAAGCTCACGACCTACACCTCTCCTCTCTCCAGCTGGCCAAGAAAGCATTTGGGGAGTTCAACGTTCAGACAGCAAAACACTACGGCAACCTTGGGCGACTTTATCAGTCAATGAGGAAATTTAAGGTAAGTACAGCTTTCTCAGGGCGCTGGGCAGGAATGTCGCTAAAATGGGCATTTTGTCACAGCAGGATACAAGTAGTTTGTCAGGGATCCAAGTAACACCCCCAACGAAAGAAGACTCCAAGGCTGGAGTTCCGTTTTATTAGAGATGTCATGTTGGCACATCTAGGAAAACCGGAATCTGAAAGCTGCCAGGTTTTCCCCACCCAAACGAAACTCTCAAGTCCCTGCCCAGCACCCACATGTCCATCATATGGCCCAATCAGGTACCATCCCAACTGGAGATGCCTCCCAGTCACACCCCACCAGGTGCAGGGCAAAATGTCCTTGAGTCTCTGAGAAAGGAATGTTATTATGACTATATATATCTCCATACTCCATATAACCACCACCCCTCCCACAGGAAAAAAAATGTGGCAGGTCTAAAGGCCAAATGTAAAAGATGGCTTCCAAGTCTGACATAGTCTTCAACTTATGACTGATTTGGGGGCAAAAACATCATAAATTGCAGTCACACAGGATGCTGCAAAACAGCCATAGATGTGGGCTGGTTGCCAAACGCCCCAGATTCAGTAATATACCTGGGAGGGGGGGAGCAGAGGGGGAAGTGGTGTTAACTTCAAAACCGGGCATAAGCAGTTTTTGGAGGGTCCGTCATAACTTCAAATAGTTGCTAAGTGACTGGCCGTAAGTTGAGGACTACTTGTATTTTCTTTGAAATGTATAAACGTTTGTAATAATAATTGCTAATTAATTTTGTTGCTTTTGTATCACCAAAGTTACTAAACTTTACTCTTTACGTTACAATAACAGGTTATAAAGAAGATCATTGGTTTGATGCTGAGGTTTTCTGCATTCATTGCCTGTTTTTTAAATTAAGCAGTGTGAAAATAAATAACATTTACTTCATTTTTATTCTTCATATACATACATATATACATACATACATACATACATACATACATACATACATACATACATACATATATATATATATATATATATATATATATATATGTTGTATTTGTGCTGATAAATAAATAAAGGGAGACTAGTATAGATCTCCCTTTATTTATTTATCAGCACAAATACAACAAATGTAACAAAAAGGCAACAGTAAAAATATTGGGTTTCTGTCTGGATGGTCTCTTGTGACGAGCCGAAGGACAGAGAATGGAAGTAGTGATCTTCCTCCCATATTTGGGCATACCGGGGGTTGTAATTATCTAATATATATATTAGTAATTACATTTATGGCTCCAAAATAAATCAGTCCTGTTAATATGGTACTAGATAAGTCCATTAACAATGTGCTCTATTACAGGTAGTCCTCGACTTATGACAACGATTGAGCCCAACATTTCTGTTGTTCATTGAGACATGCCAGTTGTAAGAGAAAAACGATTTTTCAGTGCCATTGTGACTTCGAACGGTCACTAAACGAATGGTTGTAAGTCGAGGACTATACATAGAATGAAGGCAGGTGTATTACTGAAACAGCATTACATTGTTAAAAAGTTATTAAAGTTGTTGAAAAATTAAAAAAGTGAAGAAGTTGTTAAAGCTATTAAAAAACGTCTTGATTGGAAGAAAGAGTAGCCGTCATGGGAATGTCTAGTATACCTCCTTCCTTCTCTCCATCCCAATGCTTAATTTAGACAAGCATCTTTTTCAGCATTCCCAAGAATAGAGTAAAGTTTCACAGATGTTCACAGCCAGAATGCAGCAGGTTCAAATTCAGCCACTCCACCATCTCTCCCAAATTATCTCACTCCATCTCAAAATTCTTTGTTCAGCTGATTCCCTCATGCACCCTCTTGTCTAAAAAGTTTTAAGCTTGGCATTTTGTTTTAGATTTTTAAGAACATTAGCTTGGATTCTCAAGCAGGCAGAGACACTTCCTTGGGTTTGATGAAAAAAAATAGCCACGACGACTCCTAAGTCAGTGCCTTAATATTTTTGGCTATTGCAGGAAGCAGAAGAGATGCACATCAAAGCAATTCAGATCAAGGAGCAGCTGCTCGGTCAAGAAGATTACGAAGTCGCTCTTTCGGTGGGACACCTCGCCTCGCTCTACAACTACGACATGAATCAGTACGAAAACGCTGAGAAGCTTTATTTGAGATCCATCGCAATTGGTAAGGCAATTATTTAACTGTTCAGGGGAGGGGTGGCAATCGGGCACTGGGAGCCCCTTGAGCCTCATTTATAGAAAATTAACAGACAGGCAGACAAATAGATAGACACTGTCTATAAAATGGATAGGAGGGAGGGAGGGAGATAGATGATTAAATAGATGGATGGATGGAGAGTGGGAGATAGATAAATAGATAGATATGGATGGATGGATGGATGGATGGATGTAGACAGATGATAGAGGAGATAGATATAGATGATAGTTAGACACAGGCAGACAGATGATTGATATATTAGATAGATAGATAGATAGATGATAGATAGATAGATAGATAGATAGATAGATAGATAGATAGATAGATAGATAGATAGATAGATAGATAGATAGATAGATGATAGGGATGGATGGATGGACGGACATAGATGATAGAGGAGATAGATATAGATTGGATTGCATTGGATTTATTCAATTTGTATGCCGCCCTATTCCCGAGAGACTCAGGGCGGCTAACAATCAAAGAGGGAAGGGGGTACAGAATAAAAAATAAAAGACAAATACATTTTAAAAAACAACAACAATCATATCCTCGAGTGGGGCTGAGAGATTCAACAGCCCCAGGCCTGCTGGAACAGCCAGGTCTTAATTGCTTTGCGGAAAGCCGGAAGGGTGGTAAGGGTCCGGATCTCAACGGGGAGATCGTTCCAGAGGGCCGGAGCAGCCACAGAGAAGGCCCTCCCCCGGGGAGTTGCCAGCCGACACTGGCCGGCAGATGGGATTCGGAGAAGGCCTAGTCTGTGGGATCTAATAGGTCTATGGGAGGTAATTGGCAGGAGGCGGTCTCTCAAGTACCCAGGTCCGATAACATGTAGATAGATAGATAGATAGATAGATAGATAGATAGATAGATAGATAGATAGATAGATAGATAGATAGATAGATAGATGATAGGTAGGTAGGTAGGTAGGTAGGTAGGTAGGTAGGTAGGTAGGTAGGTAGGTAGGTAGGTAGACAGACACAAGCAGACAAGTGATAGACAGACAGACAGACACACACACACATGGATTGATTTTTTTATTAGCCAGTTGAAGCAAGCCTGTTGGAAGATCCTCCTGACCACTTAGCTTCTCCTGGTCATTGTGTTTTAAAGCATTTAAAGTCAGATCCCAGATTTATAATTTAGACCCCCATTATTAACTGATTAATCATTGGATGTAATTAAGGTTAATTAATGTAAATTCCCTTTGAAGAAAGAAAGCAGGAAGAATAATGGAGGGTTTGGAGCAAACAGTTAAGCTTTTTTGTGTTCATTGGAGATGATGACATTTCCCAGAAAAAAAAAAACTTTGGAGTTCTTCCAGGATCTCTACAACCACCACCACACACACCCCGGTGGATTATTCTGTTTGTAAGTCCAAACTTCCTTGGAAGAATGTAGAGGTCCATTTCTAGAACCAATTATTCATACTCCCCCAAAAAATTTTCTAGCTCTTTTTTTTTTTCTTTTTTCTGTTTCATCTATAATTTTAAAAGGTGGAAATCACGCTTTAATATGGCAGCCTTTAATATTGTTCTTGGTTTTCCAATTTTGTTGTTTTAGGAAAAAAGCTGTTTGGGGAAGGTTACAGCGGACTAGAATATGACTACAGGGGCCTCATTAAACTGTACAACTCCATTGGCAATTACGAGAAAGTATTTGAATACCACAACATCTTAGCCAACTGGAACCGATTGCGGGATCGGCAGTTTTCAGTCACAGATGCCCTGGAGGATGTAAGCACCAGTCCTCAATCAACTGAACAAGTTGTCCAGTCTTTCCTGATGTCTCAGACCGTCGAAGGACCCATTTGCTAAGGAACTTGGTCAAGTCTACCAATATTTCTTTCTTTCTTCGTTTTCCCCCCAGGTTTACACGGGAAAAGTCATACTGTGAAATTCGAAACCATATTTCATTTTTTTTTTCTTTTTCCCCTCCTTTCCCGGAGCTGTTTAAAAAAAAAAATTTACATTGGAACACTGGTCCAGTCCATTAAAAAAAAAAATCCCCATTTGGGGGATGACATCAACTTTTGATGGAGTGACCGTGAGCCGGACATGTGCTTAAATGCACGAGCATGAGCACAGCATATTTTGTTTGGGTTCAAGGTGCGTGCGTGTGTAATGTGTTTGTGTGTGGTTAACAAACACGTACACACAAGCATGTACACGGGGGGGGGGAAGGAGGGGAAAGATCTCTAATAATCTTCTCTATTTTTTTTTTTGTTCTAAAAAAAAAAAGCCACTTTACAAGAAATCGCTGCAAAGACTAGAGAGAAAATAAAATAAAACCATTTAACAGTTTTTAAAGAGTTGCATTCTTAATTGAGAAAAGAGGGTGCCAGGATTATTCTCTTTCCCCAATAAACAGTTTTATTCAGTATTAGGGCCTGCAGAATCTGGATGCAAAGGGGAAAAGTATGATCCGGACTTGTGTCCAGGCAGAAACCTGGCTTCTGTCGAGGGGAACAACTTTTCCTGGGTTCACGCAGCAATGGCAATCTGCCGTCGACCCACAATTGCCAGAAATCGATGGCTTAAGAATTTCCTTGCCTGACCAAGCTTGCTCCTAAACCCCCTTTTTTTTGTCCTCTGCACCCAGATCTCTCCACAGTATGGATGATTTTGAAAAGGGGAAGGGAAAAAAACAACAACGATTGAAAAGCAAAAAACCTGCACATGTACAGATAGAAACTGGGAAAGTTTCACCTTCTCACCCTTTTAAAGCAACAGAGATTCCTCCGGAGAAGGAACGCCTGTTTGCAACTAACCCTTTGGGCCTTTGAGAAGAGTGTCTGAACCGCACCAGTTGGTTCGCACCACCATGCTGAGAAGTCTCCAAAAGAATAACCCCTTGGCCTCCACTTGCTTTCTCCTTGTAATAAGAGGCAAGGTGGTTTATTTGGTTTTCCTTTTTTTCCTCTTTTTTTTTGTGTGTGACAGGACCAGGATAATTTAAAAGGGGACCAGCCTGCCCTTTGAAAAAGAAGTCGTGGAACAGTGCCTTATGTACTGTTTCTCATGCCTCCCCCCCCCACGTTCCCTTTGACCCTGTAGATTAATTTAATGAAGGGTGCATTTTCAACCACACCCACTCATGGCAAGGCAGGACAGAGAATATATTAGCAGCTTCCACCCGTTTTTCAGCCGCTGCAATGATAATGCCTTTTAAACTATGATGGATACACACTAAACGCTATTTTGCATTAAAAAAAACAACGCTTCTCCATCCTTCCCTTCTGCCTTTTCAAAATAAGCTGTCTCTAAAGGCTGTAACTTGCTTGTGCTGAATTTTTTTTCCCCCTTCTATCCGACTTTATTTTATTTTGTGTCTTCGGAGATCGTTCCTTTTATATTTTGCAGAGGTCCCTGAAATAATATCCAAAGAAGAAGAAGAAGAAAAAGCACAGCAAGGCAGTCTTGGTCTCTCTTGCTTCCCTTTCTCTTTTTAAGCTTCATTATTATTATTTTTTACACTGAACAAACGATCACAATGTTATTTCCTTAAGTTCATTTTTTTTTAAATGCTTGTTGTTTCCTTTTTTTTTTTAAAGCATTGATGCCTGTCTCACTTGCTTGTCTTAATTTGAGGGTGGGGTTGCCTTTTTCTTTTAGATGAACTGTCTTTTAAACGTTGAGGTAATAATTGAAATTTTGAAAAGACCTGGGGAGTCTGTGCCCAGTTTGGAAAGCAGAAACAAAAAAACAACAACTTGCTCTTACCTCAGTTTTAAATATGGAGGCGCTTACATTGTCTCTGTATATTAAAGTATAGGTGGGTAGCCACCCCTATTTTCAGGGGTTTTATAAGCTGCCAGGGAAGGAGCTTTGGCTAGCAGAAAGCGCCTCTAGGATTTGGAATGAATTTCATTTACTGTTTTAATGTTTTGGGGAAGGGAATGAAAGATCTGCATGTTATGGACTCCACAAAGAATAGCAATGAATGGCTGTATATATTCATCTTTATCCGAAATATAGCAATACCATTGGCTTTTGAAGTAGAATATTGCAGGACAGTCCTTTTTGTTTTGAACTAGTGCCTTTTAAGAATTCCTTCCTTCCATCCTTCTTTCCTTCCCTCCTTCTTTCTTTCTCCCCCCCCTCTCATTTTCTTTCTTTCTTTCTTTCTTTCTTTCTTTCTTTCTTTCTTTCTTTCTTTCTTTCTTTCTTTCTTTCTTACTTACTTACTTACTTACTTACTTACTTACTTACTTACTTACTTAATTCTCCTGGAGGTGAGGCATTTTATAATTCTTTGGTGAAAAATTTGGAAGCAAATTTAATGCGGGGACAGACCGGGGCAAAAACGTACTTTAGAGAGTTGATGGTTGGTTCCATAGAGGTTGGCATTTGATTTGAGGGCATGGCGTCTTGAATTCGGGGATCAGTCCCTCGAAAAGGCGGTTGGGAGGTGAACGTGAGCAGTCAGAAAGTCCCCTTGCCTTGGGACTCGTGATCAAAAGCTTTGGGGCAGTGAGCAAGGACAGGTGACAGCCACACCTCCCACCTGGGCTGGTGCCTCTAGTAAGAACCTGCAGATCTTCAGTCCTGTTTGCAGTCAGCTGTATGGGTGCTCTTTAATATTTTAAGGCTTTTCTCTCCCCCCCTTCCCAGTCTTAGAATAAGAGATGTTTCTAAGAGGTTCACTGTTTTAGGGACAAAGCAGTTGGCTTGTTTGTCTGGAGAGTTCTTTGCTTCTTCGTTTGGTTTCTGGCTCTTTGGGCTTTCCCTGGTCCTTTCAATTCCCATTGTTCACTCCTGTCTTTAAACGTGGTTCTCCATTGGAGTGGCAGTGTAAACATTTCAGTTTGCTTTCTTCCCCATCGTAGATTTTTAAACCATTTGCTTCTCTCTCTCTCTCTCCTTCTCTATCTCCACTCACGCAAAGGCTGCCTGTTTCCTAAATCATGTCGCTTCTATTCTCAGTTGCATTTAGTTGATCGAAATCCCGGAAGGGAAAATTAAATCAATCCATTTTTTTTGTGTGTCAGCATGTCCGTTCCGGCTAACAGTAGGAAAAAGAGAGGAGGACAGTATCCAAAAGAAATATGGCCTGGAACACTTCTCCCCTGCCCCCCTCGTTTGCAGGGTAAACACAAGAAATATTGACTCCATCTTTAGAGAAAGTTCTTCTTTCCCTCCCCTTTAGAGGTGGTCCGTCACTTTTGCAGCTCCATTGCAGAATTAGCCGTGTTGATGGCATGACATCTCAACTGAGATTTCAGATGCTGGCTCTTAGGTCCCTTGATTTTGAAAATCATGAAGCGCTAAAATCTCATGGCCGAATAAAGTTGTGCAAATCCTTGATTTTTTTTCCCCTAGCCTTTCCTAGACTGCTCTCAATTCCTATACTGTCCTCTTGAAAGCCTCGCTTTCTCGGGATGACCGGCAAGCTAATTCCAGGGGGCCTCTCTGAATCTTAGACCAGTCCTTCCCCACCCCCAGCCTTCTCCAGATCTATTGGATCACAAATCCCATCATCCCCGCCTGTTATTGCTGGTCACTGGAGGTGAGGGATGATGTGGTAATAGAAAGCATGTGGAAAATTGGCTGCAGTTGCTTTCCTTTTTTCCTGAAACTGCAGTTAAAACTCGGGGAAAGGGGGGGGGGGTGCCTGTGGATAGTTTGAACTCAAAATCAGATGGAGAAAACTCCATCAAAATAATTCTTTTAAATCTTTGGCTGCTTGAAGACAGGACTAGAAATACTGGTGAGCTTAGCATAATTTCCTTAGTTGATGCTTTTTGAGGTGAGGTTTTCCTTCCCCTGCCAGTTCAGGTGCTGACGTTGCCAATGAATATCCATGTTTATTTTCTAGTCCATATCACTTGTTTTACATCATGGGTGGATTTGGGAGCATGGGGTTGTGTTTCATCACTAAAATAGAAGATCCAAATTGCACTCCTCAGTGAATCACGCACAGTTGGCACCACAAGGTGCCAGTTGTGAAGTTTGGTGTGCAGTATTTGCAAGGAACTGTTTATCTAACCTGTCCCTCCATCCCCAGGCATCCCAGTAATTAATTTAACAAAAGACCTCGTTTCTTTCCTTCCCTTTGCCTCCACCTACCCAGAAATCCCGATAAGCTGTTATCTAGATCAGGGAATCTCCAAACCTGGGCAACTTTAAGACTTGTGGACTTCAGCTCCCAGAATTCCTCACGGCTAGCTGGGGAATTCTGGGAGTTGAAGTCCACCTGTCTTTGGCCAAGGTTGGAGGGTCCCTGATCTAGAGCGACTGGGAGCAGAAGAAGAAGGATTCTTGTAAAGTATGAAAGTCAGAGAGGGTAGCTCTTATTTCAGAGTCACATTTGAACACACTGCCAGCGTGCCACAGTACCCATTGAAAAATAGAGTTAAGGGCAAACTATGTGATTGTGCTGAACTACACCAAACTTCAGGCATGTTGCTGTTAATAAACAGCTGAGTTGTACGGGGGTATTCAAGTCTAGGCCCATTAAACTGTTGCAGACAGAGAAACTCCAGTTATTGTTACACCCGTTGGAAGTTGGCGTTTTTGTGGTTGTTTTTTGCAGGAGTGGTGGTCATTCCTCCCCCTCCCCCCTTTTCTCCTTGCTACTGAGAACTTGCATTGCGAAATAAGTTTGCACCGTCGTGCGAAGTGCTTTGATTAGGGTTTAGTCAAAAATCGTAATAAATATATAAAGATTCACCCATGCAAGCAAAATGTTTTTTTTTCCCCCCAGGACTGAAAATAGGAAATATTTGCTCCTTCCTTTGCTTGGGATTTTGGTGTTCCGAAAACTCACGTTGGACCTCCCAATTCTTTGCCCATTTGATCAGGATTGTGATTGGTGAGATGGGCATTAGGGAACTAGGGCATTGGAGGCTTAAAATCTGACATGGCTATTACAGGTCCTTTTTCCCCTTCCTTCCATAAAATTATAATTATTGCAGGATTTGTTTTGCCCACAGAGCTTCTCGCAGCTGCTTTAAAGAATTTAAATGGCTCTTGAAAGAACATGTGTAGGTCTTGTTTAGAGGCAATGCATTTTGTTTAATTTCTCTTTCATTTTGGCCTTAAGTTGAAGTTTGGCTGGAGGTGGTGAAGCAAGAGGATAGGATATAATCCAGTTCATCCAGTCTACTTTCTTCACGGTGTCCTAGTTAAGCAAAGACTAACTGTACACTTGTTGGTAAACTTTGTGAATTTTGAGGACTTGCTTCCAAACGAAAAGTTGGTGGATGGATGCTTTGGCCGGGCAACGGGAATAGGAATCATCACCTCAGTTGGAATCCCTTGATTAAGGTAGTTTCTGGATTTAAGCTGTTGATTCCGTGGAAACCGATTTGTGAGCCTAGAAAGTTGCCTTTACTTTGGGTTGGAGATCTCTACAGGGCAGAGTTCGCCCAACAGGTGGTTTAGGATTCATCCCCCCCCCAGGTGTGTTTATGGAACTGGAACCGAATTGCTTGCGGTTTGAGGCGACTGCTTTTAAAATCTCTCCTGCTTCCAAAGGTTGCAAATCCCTTCGCAGCCTGTATACTGTAGGGAATAGTTTGAACTTGTCCGTTTTTTGTACACAAAGGACACAATCTAGCCATAGTGGAAGGCTCCTTCAGACAGTTTGGAGTCTACCACCAAAACCGAGAGAGCTTGTAAAATTGCCCGAGCGTTGTCTTCTATAATTGATCAGACTTATTGAAATGCATCCTGAAAGCACCATTGCTGTTTTCTCTGTGCCGCGTCTAAACCCCATGTGATTGCCTTCCCCCCATGGATGTTTCATGTCTCTTGCAACTCTCATCCTTCTCCCTTAATCCCATCCCAACTGGGTTTGTAGGGCAGATAAAATTACTGGCTGTAGAAAGAGGGCCAGTTGTTGGGAGAGCGGCGAGCTCCCTCTCCTTTGGACCATGCCTTTTTTTAACACCACCGATGACCACGTTTCGCTCTCAGTACATGGCAGAAATCGATCTCGCACCACGGGGTGGGGATGCGGGGGGGAGGAAAGACGGCACTTAAGCAGTTGATACGTCTTTCACATGCCTCCTAGTGCTTAAGCCAGTGTTTCTCAACCTTAGCAACTTGAAGATGTCTGGACTTCAACTCCCAGAATTCCCCAGCCAGCATTCGCTGGCTGGGGAATTCTGGGAGTTGAAGTCCAGACATCTTCAAGTTGCCAAGGTTGAGAAACACTGGCTTAACCTATGAAAGAAGTCGCGATTTCATCTGGGCCGCTAACAAGAACCCCTGAAAATAGAGCCAACCGCTTTAAGAAATCGTCCAATCCCTTCCCATTACCAAACTCTCTTTGGCCTCTTTTCTTACAGTTCTTTTTCCCCACCAAGCCTGAAAATAAAAAAATCATAATAGAGGAGCTGCTTGAATGAACTGCAGAGAGGAGCTGCCCCCTCACTTTGTCTGCAGCAATTCCTCCGAATTATTGTTCATTTTAAGCGTGCACAGCCTTCGTGCCTTCTTTTCGGACACTGAAGCCACTCCAAACTTGGTGCCTTCCGCATGGATTGCACCACCGTTCCCATCACTCCTAGTTTTAAAAACAAAAAAACAAAACAGCACCCCGTTAGATGCTGAAGAATTTTTTTTGCCTTGGGGTCAAAGCTGCCCCATGACTGGGCACAGGGGAGGAGAGGAATGGAGATACGACGTGTTCCTTTGGTTTCAACATTCAAGCCTGAATCGAAATGCCTGTTTTGCTTGTTAACGGCTATTTTTCTTTTCATTCTCCTTTTTTTAAACTTCTGTTGGTTTTGGGTTTTGACACGAGTTTGATCCTGTGGCAGGGTTTACCTCTTGGCCTTTGGCAGTAATAAATCTTGGCTCCTTTGTCCTGTTGCGTTGTAGAGAAGGAGGGGTAAAGGCAATGGTGGGATTCCATTATTATTTTTTTACTACCGGTTCTGTGGGCATGGCTAGGTTAGTCATTTGGGTGGGCATGGCCAGCCAGTATTTTCACTACCAGTTCGCTCGAACCGGCTGAATCCCACCACTGGGTGAAGGTGACATGGCAAAAATGGGCTTTTGCAATAGGGTTCCTTTTGGACAGCGAAGGGGATCAGTGCGTTTTGTCTCCCCTCCCCAAACTCAGGAAGAATGCGTTTTTAAGGCAGCGAAGCCCACCTCCCTATTTCCCGCGGGGGGGAAAAAACCCTTTCCGGATTCTCGTTAGCAAACACAGTCCTATCACGGCAATTTGTAGGTATCTTAATCGCATGAAGCGGCCTTAGTGCGTTGTTTTTAAGTGCAGATTTCTTTTTGGTTTGAAGACGTTAAAAAATAATAATAAGATGGAAAAAAATATATATGCTATATAAATATATAGAGATATCTAGAAACTTGGGTGTTTCGACATCCAGGTTTTTCAGTGTTGGATCACTAACCCCCACCAGGTACTTATGTGTAAACCATCTCACAAGCTTTCCTTTGTATGCATATTCCTTGATATGAGCTATGTTGCCATGAAAATAAGATTTTAAAACAGAGGAAAAACTTTAGCATTATTTCGTGGGGCGGGGGGGAGGGGGGGTTGGACGAGCTTTTATTTTTTATTTAATATTACCGGTTTCAGTACTCGTTTATTTTTTTAATACTCCATGGATCTTAACAAGGGGATTAAAATATGTACATATATTAAGCAGAAACTGTCTTATCAGCGACGTGGTTGGGAAGCCAACCAGCCCAAAGCTGAGTCACACCACCCATTGTCTCTTAAATCCATCTTTTTTTCTGTGCCACTGTTACTTATACGAAGACCATCATCCCACCGTTCCTCTTTTGTATCTGATATCACGCCAGACCGCCGTGCTTGAATTTTATTCTTTGTACACATCCAACCATCCTGAGTATGTTTGTAACCAACATTGTGATATTCTGTAATTGTATTGCTAAAATGAACTATTGACTTAATAAATATAGTGTTCCTGAACCTGTGGGTATGTGCGTGCGTGTGTAATATTTGGCTGATTTAGAAAGAACCACCGATAGAAAACAATATCTATATAGCTCACGGTTGAACTGTGGGGGTCCTTGGTGCTCTCTGGGCTTGGTATTGCCCGGTTTTCTTGCAGACGTTTCATGGCCCAACTAGGTAATAGCATCAGGGCAAGGAGGAGGTGGGGTTTGTGGAGGAGGAGGAGGAGGAGAAGAAGAAGGAAGGAAGGAGGAGGAGGAGGAAAACTCTGGGATTCTTGGTGCTGTCTGATTTTGGTGGTTTTCTTGCAGATGTTTTGTTACCCAACTGGGTACCGTCAGTGGTAAAAGGGAGTGGGTTTGCTCTCATTATGTTATAGCACTGATGATGTTAC
This sequence comes from Thamnophis sirtalis, assembly GCF_051295495.1. NCBI lineage: Eukaryota > Metazoa > Chordata > Lepidosauria > Squamata > Natricidae > Thamnophis > Thamnophis sirtalis. The sequence goes on along the minus strand of NW_028261386.1, from coordinate 1,038,263 downwards.
CTAGTTGGGTTGTGAAACGTCTCCAAGAAAACAACCAGGCTCAGAGAGCACAAAGCACCACTTAGTCGTCATCCTCCCTCAGTCCCCTCTAGCACTGATGATGTTGCCTAGTTGGGTCATGAAACGTCTCCAAGAAAACAACCAAGCTCAGCACCAAGGACCTCACAGTCGTCTTCTTCCTCCCTCACTACCCTGTAGCACTGATGATGTTGCCTAGTTGGGTCATGAAACGTCTCTAAGAAAACAACCAAGCTCAGAGAGCATCAAGAACCCTTTAGTTAAAGTAAAACAAAATCCTCTGAGGAAAGCCCAAATGAATTTGAGCACTTTTTGTTTTAGGGATGTCACTTTTGAACTATTCTTAGATGACCTTGGACCATTTGGGGATCTAGAAATTTAAAAACAAATAGGTCACAGATCTCTCTCTGATGTTGAATTAAGGGCTTGGATAAATCTGCTGGCTCCAGTGCTTACGACAATGTGGGCATAATGAGAGTCACCTGCCTCAGTCTTGAAACTTCCTTCAACTAAGCCGCTGATCTTTCACGAGGCTTCCTATTTTTTTATTTTTTTTTATTTTATCAATTTCATATATACATTCACAATTATATGATCTCATAACTGTTATTAATAATATGTATTTATAACAATTTTTTCCTTACAGTTGACAATATACTTGAAGATTGCTTTCTTACCATCCCATAGATCCATCTTATCTTACAACGGTCTTACTTCTTCTTCCCTCCCTCCCTCTTTCCTTCCCTCGTTTCTTCTCTCCTGCTCTCCTTCCTTCCCTCCTTCCTTCCCTCCCTCCTTCCCCCTTCCCTCCTTCCTTCCTTCCTTCCCTCCTTCCTTCCTTCCTTCCCTTCCTTCTCTCCTTCCTTTCCCCCTTCCTTTCCTCCTTCCTTCCCCCCTTCCTTCTCTCCTTCCTTCCCTCCTTTCTTCTCTCCTTCCTTCCCTCCTTCCTTCCTCCTCTCCTTTCCCTTCTCTCCTTCCCCTTCCTCCCCTTTACCCTTCCCCTCTTCTTCCCATTCCTCCCCTCTTTCCTACTACTATTCCCTGAAGAGAATATGTAAACACAACAACGGATAGAGTGGATGGAGGGAGGAGTAGAAGGAAAGATAGGGAGGAGAGGAATAGGAGAAAGGGAAAGGCAGAGGAAGAATGGGAGGGAATGTAAGAGCCTTTTTTTTTTAAACAGGAAGGAAGATAAAAAGAACGAGGAAACAGTTTTAATGATTTTATAGGCAGCTTCTTTCCAGGGTATCCCGAGAAGAGCCAGATTTTGCAAGACGGTACGGCTTCACAACCAAAGGGCCAGCCCTTTTGTCTCTGCGCGTTCAGAACGGGTGGAGCTTCAGTTGTGACGGTGCACCTCCACTTCATTGGCACAGAGGTAGTCCTCGACTTGCAACAGTTCATTTAGTGACCAAAGCTACATCAGCACTGAAAAATGCGGCTTGTGACCGTTATTCGCAGGGATGGCCTTTGCAGCATCCCCATTATCCCGTGATCAAAATTCAATCGGTTCATACCGATGACCATTGCTGTGTCACAAGGTGAGGACAATCCCCTTTTGCAACCTTAGTAAGGACACCCCTAGAGTCCTGCATCCAGTTTTGGTCACCACACTATAAAAAAGAGGTTGAGACTCTAGAAAGAGGGCAGAGAAGAGCAACCAGGATGATGAAGGGACTGGAGGCTCAAACATACAATGAACGGTTGCAAGAACTGGGCACGGCTGGTCTAGTGAAGAGAAGGACCAGGGGAGACAGGATAGCAGTGATCCAATATTTGAGAGGCTGCCACAGAGAGGAGGGGGTCAAGCTATTCTCCAAAGCACCCAAAGGCCAGAAAAAGAATAATGGATGGAAACTGATCAAGGAGAGATTCAACCTGGAAACAAGGAGAATTTCCTGACAGTGAGCAATCAACCCATGGAAGAGAAGTTGCCTTCGGAAGTTGAGGCAGCTTCATCACTGGAGGCTTTCAAGAAGAGATTGGACTGTCATTAGATGACCCACAAGGTCCCTTCCAATTCTGTTCATCTCTATCTGGTCAGAAATGCTGGAGGTTCTGTTTGGGTGGGGTAGGGTTTGGACTAGATGACCTACAAGGTCCCTTCCAACTCTGTTCTGGTCTATCTGGTCAGAAATGCTGGAGGGTCTGATTGGGCAGGGAGGGTTGGACTAGATGACCTACAAGGCCCCTTCCAACTCTGTTCATCTGTACCTGACCTGACGAGCAAAGTCAATGGGGAAGCCAGATTCACTTAACAACTGGGTGACTCACTTATCAACTGCGATGACTCACTTTTACAATGGTGGCAAGAAAGGTTGTAAAAACGGCAAAACTCGCTTAAATGTCTCGCCTAACTGCAGAAATACAGAGCTCGATTGTGGTCGTAAGTTGAGGACTGCCTATACAGAGGCAAGCACATCCACCTGGATGCCTCTGTTTCAGAAGGCCTCTTCTGCTGGAGCAAGTGGGATGGGCCAAACCTGACTCCTCCCACTGCACAGCTTTGCAACCTCTTCCGTATAATAAGTGGGAAAACGTTTTGCCGTATAGATGCTAAACTTAATGCAAATTGCCAGCAACCCTGCATGAAAAGTGGATTTGGGATCTTTTGCTGCGTGTTCCGCCAAAGCCTCAAGTCTGAATCTGCTTTCAGCAATGCAAAAGAGTCGAACTGAAGTCATCCAACGATGTGATTTCTTATTTAATTAACTTTTTTTTAATATAAAAAAAATGCTGCTATCGTTAATAGAGATTTGATGATGCAGAACTGGCTGTTTCTTCATTCGTAGTCACAGAAAGCGCATCAAATATGTCGCAGGCGGCACAGTGTTGCTCCATAGCTTCCTTGCCTTGGGTCCTCGCGCACCTGATGGAACGACACGGAATTCACCTTCGTGAATTTTGCAAAAGAGAGATGGCTGCATGCCTCACTAGGACATTGGAATAGAGCAGTGTTTCCCAACCTTGGCAACTTGAAGATGTCCGGACTTCAACTCCCAGAATTCCCCAGCCAGCATTTGCTGGCTGGGGAATTCTGGGAGTTGAAGTCTGGACATCTTCAAGTTGTCAAGGTTGGGAAACACTGGAATAGAGCATCCTGCTCTGGTTACCATGGTGCAGAAAAGATGCAGAGACTCCGGAAAGTGTGCAGAGAAGAGCAACAAAGAGGAGGAAGGATCTGGAGGCTAAATCCTACGATGAACGGTTGAGGGAACTAGATCTCCCTAGCATCATGAACCAGAATAACAATAGCGAGAGTTGGAAGGGACCTTGGAGGTCCTCTAGACCAACCCCCTTGCTCAAGCAGGAAACCCTATACTATACTATTTCAGACAAATGGTTGTCCAATCTCTTCTTAAAAACCTCCAGGGATGGAGCTCCCACAACTTCTGGAGGGAAGTTGGATTGTTGTTCTAACTACTGGGAAATGTCTCCTTGTTTCTAGGTTGCTTCTCTCCTTGATTAGTTTCCACCCATTGCTTCTTGTTTTACCCTAAGGTGCCTTGGAGAATAGTTTGACTCCCTCTTCTTTGGGGCATCCCCTGAGATATTGGAAGACTGCTATCATGTCTCCCCTAGTCCTTCTTTCCATTAAACTAGACATACCCAGTTCCTGCAACCGTTCTTCATATGTTTTGGCCTCCAGTCCCCATATTATCTTTCTTGCTCTTCTCTGCACTCTTTCTAGCGTCTCCACATCTTTTCTATATCGTGGCGACCAAAACTGAATGCCGTATTCCAAGTGTGGCCTTACCAAGGACTTATAAAGTGGTATTAACACTTCACGTGATCTTGATTCTATCCCTCTGTTTATGCAGCCTAGAACTGTGTTGGCTTTTTTCTCTCCTTGATTAGTTTCCACCCATTGCTGCTTGTTCTGCCCTCAGGTGCCTTGGAGAATAGCTGGACTCCCTCTTCTTTGGGGCAGCCCCTGAGATATTGGAAGACTGCTATCATGTCTCCCCTGGTCCTTCTTTTCACTAGCCTAGACATACCCAATTCCTGTCCCCTCATCATCTTTGCTGCTCTTCTCTGCACTCTTTCTCGAGTCTCAACATCTGTTTTATATTGTGGCGAGCAAAACTGGATGCAAATATTCCAAGTGTGGCCTCACCAAGGCATTATAGAGGAGTATTAACCCTTCATGTGACCTTGATGTCAGTCTTTCAGGCCTAAGGCAGAACTAGAACTCACTGTCTCCTGGTGATTGGCCCAAACTCACCCATATGACTAAGGTCGGACTAGAATTCACTGCCTCCTGGTGATTGGCCCAAAGTCACCCAACCAGCTTTCATGCCTAAGGCGGAACTAGAACTCACGGCCTCCCAGTGATTAGCCCAAAGTCCCCCACCCAGCTTTCATGCCCAAGGCAGAACTAGAACTCACCGCCTGCCAGTAATTGGCCCAAAGTCACCCAGTCAGCTTTCATGCCTTAGATAGGACTAGAACTCACAGTCTCCCAGTAATTGGCCCAAAGTCACCCAGTCGGCTTTCATGCCTTAGATAGGACTAGAACTCACAGTCTCCCAGTAATTGGCCCAAAGTTACCCAGTCGGCTTTCATGCCTAAGGCATTACTAGAATTCACCGTCTCCTAGTGATTGGCCCAAGTCACCCAATCACTTTTCACGCCTTAGGCGGAACTAAAACTTACTGTCTCCTGGTGATTGGCCCAAAGTCACCCAGTCAGCTTTTATACCTAAGGCATTAACTAGAATTCACACACCCCCGCTAGTGACTGGCCCAAAATCACCCAGTCAACTTTCATGCTTAATGCAGGATTTGAACTCGTGACCTCTCCACTTTCTAGCCTGAGGCCTTAACCACTGGACAAACCAGTTCTCTTATCCCGTTTACCTTTCTGTAGGCATGTTTCCTTCTGGGAAATCACAGCTTTCTGGCAGTGCGTGCAAATATCCTTCTTGCATCTTCCCTCCACAACTGGCGAGCCTCCACCTATCACGCAGCTTTGCCCATTTTTTATTACTGGGCAGGCTGGCCATGTCTGCGTACTCCAAGCGGCAGTAGACTTTCTGCAATTCAACAAAGCAAGGAGAGAGGCAGAGGGCAGTGGCTGATGGGTAATGGGGAGCAGTTTTCAAGAGAACATAGCTGATGTGGCCCTCTAGCAGCCAGCAGAGCTGGCAGCAGAATCGGAGAGTGAGGAGTTTGGGGAGGAACAGGAGCCAGTCCTGGGGTTTGAGAAAGGCTCGGACGAGGGCTCTGCGTCAGAGGCAGGGAGGGAGCTAGACAGCAGCGAGGCAGAGGAACAGCTGGAGCCTGTTCCCAGTGTGCGCATGCGCAGAGCTGCCAGAGGACAAGAACAACTAAGAAAGCAGGGTCCACGTGGGAGTAAAGCCACACCTTGGAGGTGATTGGCCCCTCCCACAGGAAACAAAAGAGGAGCGAATGGGGAGGGGGCTTTTGCAGGAAACAATTCAGCCATTCGGTCGTTTCAAGAGAGGAAAGTTCTGTTTGTGGCTATAAGAGACTCTATGCCAAGTTTTGCCTTGCCCTGCGTTAGGAAACTACTTATCTGGCAGCTCTCCAAGTGAGATAAGGTGCGTGTGGATAAACATTCCTCGGAAAGACTGTTTGCTAAGCCTTGCAGACTGTGAATGAAAAGAATTCACAGTCGTGTCGATAAAAGGAATTTTGCCGGGACCAAGACTCCACTTCATACTTTTTAAGGAAACCTGGGTCAGAACAATAGCTAAGGGAACCTCTTTGAAGGAAATTGGGGAGTGCTTTCTATTATTATTATTATTTTGCCTAAATCTTAACGTATTTTCATGTAAACTACTTTTGTTTCATGAATACTTACTTTAAAAAAAAGGTTAGAAAACCACACTGCAACACTTAAAGAATTGCAGATTTCAACTATTTCTAAAGCTGGTTCACCTACAGATAGTCCTTGACTTACAACTGTTCATTTAGTGACGGGTCAAAGTTATAACAGCACTGAAAAAAAGTGACTTTGGGAGATTTCAGGGTTGGATTGAGTTTCCCCCTTCAAATTAAACCATAATTTATTCAACCATGATGGGTGAAATAAACGGCAACTGTGGCTGGGTTTGTATAAAGGCCAAAATTAATATTTTGCAAATTTGGTATAGTACAGATAGCTCTTGAGTCCCTTTCATGTCGCGACTGTTCAAAGTTGCAACGGCCCTGAAAACAGTGACTTATGATTGGTCCTCACACTTACAACGGTTGCAAAATTCAGGCACTTGGCCACAAGCCTTTATTTATGATGATTGAAGTGCCTTAGGGTTACGTGATCCCCGCTTGAAAGCTTTCCAGACAGCTTCTGAGAAGCGAAATCAGTGGGGAAGCCAGGTTCACTTAACAACCGGATGATTCATTTAGCAACTGTGGTGATTCATTTAACAGCTGTTGCCAGACAGGTCGTAAAAACGGGGCAAAACTCAGTGGAGAAGCCAGATTCACTTAACAACTACATAAGTCATTGAACAAGTGCAGTGATTCATTTAACAACAGTTGCCAGAAAGGTCATAAAATGGGGCAAAATTCATTTTAACAAATTGTCTTGCTTAGCAATGGACATTTTGTGCTCAATTGTGGTCGTAAGTCGAGGACTACCTGTATCTCCTTCCTTCAGCTCAGAAATTACACTGGGGGGGGGAGGTGGAATCCACAGTGTCAGGATTCCAAATAGCATCCAAAATTAAATCAGAGTCCGAGGCAAAGTATTGCTCAAAGTTCCAATTGATGAAGAGAGCCACGTTGGCACATCTGGGAACACCCGAATCTGAAAGCTTCCCGGTTTTCCCCACCCAGTTGAAAGTTCAAGATCTTGCCCCCACACCCACAAGCCCATCCCATGGTCCAATCTCCCACTGCCATGCTGGCAGCTTCCACCCATCCAATTCCGGTCAGATGCAGAGATGCAAAGACAAAGGATGACCTTGGCTTTCTAGAAAGAATGTTGTTATGGCTACGTATCATCTCACTCCACTTACAATCCCCACCTCCTATTTTACCACCATAGAAAATGCATAGTAGAAGAATAGAAAGTGTGGCAGGCCAAAGATCCAATGGAAAAGATGGCTGCAGGCCTGACACACAGTTTTGGAGAGCCCCTTTAATATACGATAAATAGTAACCCATTCAGCTCTGGAGATCAATTTACTAAATAAGCATTTTACTAAATTTGGCCCAATGTGCTTCTTGGGTGTGCTTCTTCAAACAATCAGGAATGGTTCCAAATCAAATTTCCTGAGTCATGTGAGAAAAAGATGAGTGCCCCTAGGCTTGTTGGCAGGGTCAAAAAAGTCAAAATGGCTGCAAGCACCTGACTGCAGCCCCATCCCTTTCCCCTCAGGTGTTATGTCTGTCTGTCTGTCTGTCTGTCTGTCTGTCTGTCTATCTAATCTATCTATCTATCTATCTATCTATCTATCTATCTATCTATCTATCTATCTATCTATCTATCTATCTATCATCTATCTATCTATTTATCTAATCTATCTAATCTATCTATCTATCTATCTATCTATCTATCTATCTATCATCTATCTATCTTTCTTTCTTTCTTTCTTTCTATCTATCTTTCTAGCTATCTTCCGTCCTTCCTTCCTTCCTTCCTTCTTTCTTTCTTTCTTTCTTTCTTTCTTTCTTTCTTTCTTTCTTTCTTTCCTTCTTTCTTTCTAGCTAGCTAGCTATCAAAATGGCTATGTGTGTATGTGTGTGTTCCAGCATAATTCTAGAACACCTTGAGCAATTTCACCCAAACCTGGTACACAGATAACTGACTCCCTGGAAACAAATACTGTGGGGATAAGACACCCCCTAACATCCTTCTGGGTGTGTGTTCTGTTAAGATACAGCCTGTTGTTCCTTAAAATGGCTTCTACTGTACTGCCTTAAAACAGCTTCTATTGCACAACACAGTGTAGTTGCACAGTACTCCACAAGGGGGCTCCCTCTGGTAAGGAGGAAAATCCAACATTAGAAATTAGGTTTGGTCCGGACGTCTAATTCAGGATTGGGGTAAAGAAATACCGGGGAAATGCCGGGTTAACAGCTAGTATAAAATATAAGAATCTAATCCTTACCAGGAATTTGGCGAATTGGTCTGTCTTGCTGTATCTGTACAGCTTATACAGCTGCTTCTCATCCAGGGTTGAGAAAAGGGAGACAAACCTCCAGAGCATTCTGAAACAGAGAGGGGGAGGGTTTTGCAAATAGTCCTCGACTTACGACCATTCATTTAGTGACCGTCCAAACTTACAACAGGAAAAAAAAAGTGACCAGGCCTTGCATTTTACAACCACCATAGCTTGCCTCCAGAAGTTGTGAATGCTCCAACACCGGGAGTTTGGACGAAGAAGAGATGGGGCAACCATTTGTCTGAATATAGGGCAGCGATGGCTAAGCTTTTTGCCCTCGCCTGCTGAAAGTACAATACAACACAATACAATAGCAGAGTTGGAAGGGACCTTGGAGGTCTTCTAGTCCAACCCCCAGCCTAGGCAGGAAACCCTATACCGTTCCAGACAAATGGCTATCCAACAACTTCCTAAAGACTTCCAGTGTTGGGACATTTGCAACTTCTGGAGGCAAGTTGTTCCACTGATTCATTGTTCTCACTGTCAGAAAATTCCTCCTAAGTTGCTTCTCTCCTTGATTAGTTTTCACCCATTGCTTCTTGTCCTCCCTTCAGGTGCCTTGGAGCATAGTTTGACTTTCTCTTCTTTGGGGCAGCCCCTGAGATATTGGAAGACTGCTATCCTGTCTCCCTTGGTCCTTCTTTTCATTAAACTAGACATATCCAGTTCCTGCAACCGTTCCTCATAGATTTTAGTCTCCAGTCCCCTAATCCTCTTTGTTTCTCTTTGCACTCTTTCTAGAGTCTCCACGTCTTTTCCACATCGTGCCGACCAAAACTGGATGCAGTGTGTACCTGCGCGACAGCGCATGTGTACGTGTCCCCACCCATAATGCAATGCCCCCACATGCCCCTCCCCTGCGCATGTGCGCCTGATGCCTCCTGTGCTCCCCCTGCCCCCCCACGCATGCGCACGCAACTCCCCACAGCCTGTTTTGAGCGTAGTAGGCCTCCTTGAAGCCTTCTGGGACCAAAAATGAGGTGGGGGGGGAACGCCTTAACCCCCTGCGCTCTCCTCGCCCCCCACGCTTGTGCGCATGGCTCCCTTGCCCTCCCCCACATGCACGTGCACACATCTCCTGCATGCGCCCTGCCCCCCCCCCAGTCATGTGTGGCAGAGACTCAAAAATCAGCTGGTGGTGCTGAGCTGGGGAGCTGGCTTAGGTGCCCTCAGAGAAGGCGCCGTGTGCCATCTGTGACACGCATGCCATAGGTTCGCCGTCACAGGTAGAGGGTTTCCTGCCTGAGTGGGAAGGTTGGACTAGAAGACCTCCAAGGTCCCTTCCAACTCTGTTATCCTGTTCTATGGCACCCCATCGGTCATGTGATGAAAATTGGCCAGTGGTGGGTTTCAATTTTTTTTAGAATCTCTTCTGTAGGTGTGGCCTGCTTTGTGGGTGTGGCTTGCCAGCCATGTGACCAAGTGGGAGTGGCCTGCTGGCCATGTGACCAAGTGGGAGTGGCTTGGCACTTAGCAACCAAAATGTTGGCTCAGGAACTTTGACATTGAAGTGTGCAAGTCTTAAAGCTGTCAAGTTACAAGACCCTCGCACCCCTAACCCTTTAGAAAAACCCCAGGGGTGTTCAAACTTGACAGCTTTAAGACTTGTGGACTTCAACTCCCAGAATTCCTCCTCTTGCTCTTCATCTTGATGATGTGCGGACGGGCGAGGGGAAGGGAGCTGGGACCGGTTCTAAATGGCACTGTAGATTTGTGGAACCTCTTCTATAGAAGAGCTTAGAACTGGCAGGAACCCACCCCTGGTACCGGCATATATTTACGACAGTATCTTGGGTCATCTTGGGTCACCATTTCTGATCTTCCCGGCTGGTGTCCCACAAGCAAAATCAATTGGGGAAGCCCGATTTGCATTATAACCGCATGATCCACTTAACAACTGCCGTGATTCGCTTAACTCTGATGAAAACGTTTGCAAAATGGGGCAAAAGCTCACTGAACAACTGCCTTGCTTAGTGACAGAAATTGTGGGCTCCATTCCGACAAGCAATGTCAATGGGGCCTGCCGGATTCACTTTATGACTTTTGCGATCCACTTAACCACAGCAGTGTTTCTCTGAACATCCATGGCTTAAAAAGTCATAAAATCGGGCGCAATCCACTTAACCTTGTACTTAACCCATGAAAATTCTGGTCCCAATGCCGGTCATAAGTTGAGGACTATCTCTGGCTGGCATCAGCTGGTGCCAAAGATCTCTGCCTCAAAGCATTGACAAACCGTGTTGAACCCCGAGTTCATCTAATGAAGATTCTACCAGGCCAACCTGATGAGATTGTTCTAATTTTTACAAAGTCAGGACCATGCTGGCTGGGGAATTCTGGGAATTGAAGTCCAGGCATCTTCAAGTGGCCAAAGTTATATATAAAGAGATTTCTCTGGAATTCTGGGAGTTGAAGTCAACACAATTTAAACTATGTTGGGTAGGGAATTCTGGGAGTTGAAATCAACACATCTTAAAGTAAGTTGGGTGGGGAATTCTGGGAGTTGAAGTCCACACACTATAAAATATGTTGGGTGGGGAATTCTGGGAGCTGAATTCTACACACCATAAAGTAAGTTGGGTGGGGAATTCTGGGAGTTGAAGTCCATACACTGTAAAGTATCTTGGGGTGGGGAATTCTGGGAGTTGAAGTCAACACAATTTAAACTATGTTGGGTAGGGAATGCTGGGAGTTGAAATCAACACATCTTAAAGTAAGTTGGGTGGGGAATTCTGGGAATTGAAGTCTACACACCGTAAAGTATGTTGTGTAGGGAATTCTGGGAGTTGAAGTCCATACACTATAAATATGTTGGGTGGAGAATTCAGGGAGTTGAATTCTATACACCATAAAGTATCTTGGGTGGGGAATTCTGGGAGTTGAAGTCCACACACTATAAAATATGTTGGGTGGGGAATTCTGGGAGTTGAAGTCCACATACCATAAATTGCTAAGGTTGATGGGACAATTTAAAGGTTTGGTGGTCTTTAGGCCCACAATGAGTAATATCTTTAATTTTTCTCAAGATCTTCTCACCATTAATCTGTAGGAGACCTATCCTTTTACCTATGCACAAACGATGAGATATTAATCTAACTTTCTGGCTCAGATCCTATTTTAGCAAAGGGTATACACCGGACTTACGGATGATTTTACAGCTAATGGTTTCTACCAAGAAAAAGCAATTTCCTTACTTTTTCCAGTGTTTCAGTTCCCAGGATTTGCAGTAATACAGAAGAAACATATTGATATGATCCCCAAGGATGTTGAGATTTTTCCTGGTGCAGATTAGCTTCCTTTCTTCGGATAATCTTTGGGCAAATTCAACCTCTGGAGGGTTTTTTTAAAAGGCCTCAAGTATTCCTTGCACTGGGAAGAGAAGATGCGGAGAAGTTGGGGAAAAAGAAATGATAAATAGTTTCTGCTAACAGTATTACATGAATAAGTTCCAGGAGTCGTGCTTGACTTAAAGGAAACTGACTTCCTCATTATTAGAGGCCACACTTTTCTGAAACAGGGCAATTTAAAGATGTTTGGACTTCAAATCCCAGAATTCCCTAATCATTATGATTAGGCTTAATGCTGGCTGTGAATTCTGGGAGTTGAAGTCTGCCCATCATAAAGCACGATGGCTGTGGAATTCTGGGAGCTGAAGTCCACACGTCATAAAGCAAGCTAGCTTGAGAATTCTGAGAGTTGAAGCCCACCCATCTTAAAGATGATGGCTCTGGAATTCTGGGAGTTTGAAGTCCACACATTGTAAAGTTGCTAAGGTTGAGAAACACTGTTTTAAATGGATTCTGGCGAAAGGTTTGGTGGTCCAGAGGCCACTTAAAAACAACCCGCAATGAAGAATATCTTTTCAGGTCCTCCTAATTTGTCACCAGCCTTCAAAAATCCACTGGGAGAAGAGAAAGAGAAAGAGCTGATTAGAAAGTCCATCAGAGTAATTATCATATTTAATCAACTAATGAAGGATTTTTTTTACCAGTTCATACCGCTTATACATAAGAACACATCCACTTTTTGTGAACATCAAAAGAAAACAGAGAATTAAGTTAGATTCAGTTACGTCTTGATTACTGGAGGGGGGGGATGATATGATGCAGGATATAGTCAAATAAGGAGGGATAATGATAATAATGTGCATATGTGTGTGTGGTGTGTGTGTGTGTGTGTGTGTGTGTGTGTGTGTGTATGGGTACAATATAAGGAAATGAGATGTAAATTGTAAACAGTGATTTGGAAAGAAGGATAGAAAACTTTGTTATTAAATATTATGGATGTTTAGCTAGAATAGGATATAAGGATTTAATGTCATTGGAGGATTTTAGAAATAGTAAATGAAATGCCAGTATGTGGTTAAGGATGTTTAAACAACTATAGTCAAATGAAAATGGAGGTATGATGACGGTAACATGTATAAATATCTGAGTTAAAATACTTGAGTTAATATGAATTATGCTTGATGACTATGGAAGAGATGCACAAAAGCCTTTTGTAACCAACTGATTCACTTTCTACAGTATGTAAAAAAGGAAGATTTTATGTGTTGTGTTTGTTTTGAAAATAAAAAAAAAATTAATAAAAAAAAAGAAAACAGAGACTTAAGCACTGGCAACTGAAAAAAATGTAACAATTAAAAAAAATTGGAACGGAATTAAAATGGAAAGGACAGATCTTTCTCCCCTTATTTAGTGCTATACTGCTCTTGAAAATGGAGGTTCGATTTAATTCTCTGGTTTTGTCGAAACACTTTCCACAGCTTCAACAGGCACGGAGAACTTTTGACTAATGGAGCCAAGGGAGCGTACAATCAAATGCAGGCAGTCCTCAACTTACGACCACAATTGAGCCCAACATTTCCATTAAGTAAGACGGTTGTTAAGTGAATTTTGCCCGTTTTGACAACTTGTTAAGCGAATCCCTGCAGTTGTGAATTTAGTAGTAACACGGTCCATTAAGGGAATCCGGAATTCCCCATTGATTTTGCCCGTCAGAAGGTCGCCAAAAGGGAACCCCGTGCAACCGTCATAAGTATGAACCAGTTGCCAAACGTCCGAATTTCGACCACGGGATGCTGCAAGGGTCCTAAAGTGTGAAAAACAGGTCTTTTCCCATCTCCTTTCTCAACGCCGTTGTAGCTTCGAACGGTCGCTAAACGAGGGGTTGTAAGTCGAGGACTGCCTGCACCTTCGGAACGCGAAAGCGTTAGTAAGATGGATTTTTGGAGACTTGCTGTTTTAAAGGCGTCTTCGCTGAACCCGCCCACGTAGTGGACGAGCCTCACTTCGATGGGCACCATCCTGGGCGGAGCCCCTCCGATGACGGCGGCGGCCTCGTTCAGCTGGCAGAATCTCAGTGGGCGTGTGGTCCCCTGCAAGGAAGATGAACATCTGGATCAGAGCATCTGGGTGGCGTCGGGCAGGAGGAGAGCGGAGGTGGGAGTTTGCTGTGGGCGGGGCCTGCCCACCTGAACGTTCTGTCAGTTGATACGGCAGCCAATGGCAGCCCACCAAGGCCTAGCACCATCCGTTGGCCCTCCGTCCCTGCCCAGGATGCGTCTCCCTTCCCTTCCCGTGAGACAAAAAAGCCCATGTGCCGCCACCCCATCTCCTCTCCTTGTCGTCTACTCCACTCTGCCGAGATTCTCCGTCAACCTGGTGTCACGGGGGTCCCAAAGATGCTTTTTTTTACAGGAGGCAACAGAACTCATTTTTCTTTTGAAGACATTTCGCTTCTCATCCAAGAAGCTTCTTCAGCTTCGACAGAAATTCGCCCAACACCAGACTCATAGCAATAGCAATAGCCGTTAGACTTATATACCGCTTCATAGCGCTTTCAGCCCTCTCTAAGCCGTTTACAGAGTCAGCATATCGCCCCCAACAACAATCGGGGTCCTCATTTTACCCACCTCGGAAGGATGGAAGGCTGAGTCAACCTTGAGCCTGGTGGGGTTTGAACAGCCGAACTGCTGAACTGCAGTCAGCTGAAGTAGCCTGCAGTGCTGCATTTAACCACTGCGCCACCTCATCACCTGCCAAGGAAAAGCAACTGTCGTCTCTTGCAAATAGCCACAGTTACTTTAACTGTTACAGGACTCTCCAGCGGTGGGTTTCACATTTTGTTACCACCGGTTTCACTGCATGCACACCCGTGTGCCCGGCCTTCGGTGTAGGTCCTTTTGCTTGCGCGAGCCTTCTGTGCATGCCCCTGGCCTCAAAAGGGTGTCTAAATAGGATGGCATAGGACCGAAGCGGGTGGCCATGCCCACCTGCGATTTCCGCTACCAGTTTGGGCGAACTGGTCCAAACCAGCTGAATATGACTTTCTGAGGCACTCCAAACTGTCACTCATGCCCTAGTCACTTCAAGGCTGGATTACTGCAACATGCTCTACATGGGGCTACCCTTGAAAAGCGTTCAGAAGGAAGGAAGGAGAGAAGAAAGAGAAGAAAGGGGGGTAGGAAGGAGGGAGGGAAGGAGGGAGGGAAGCAAGGAGGGAAGGAAGGAGGGAAGCAAGGAGAGAAGGAGAGAAGAAAGGAGGGAAGGAAGGAGAGGAGAGAAGAAAGGAGAGAAGGAAGGAGGGAATGTAGGAGAGAAGGAAGGGGGGAAGGAAGGAGGAAAGGAAGGGGAAAGGAAGGAGAGAAGGAGAAAAGAAAGGTGGGAAGGAAGGAAGGAGGGAGGGAAGGAAGGAGGGAAGGAGAGAAGGAGGGAAGGGGAAGGAGGGAGTAGGAGAGAAGAAACGAGGGAAGGAAAGAGGGAGGGAAGATTGTAAGATAAGATGGATCTATGGGATGTTAAGAAAGCAATCTTCAAGTATATTGTCAACTGTAGGGAAAAACTGTTATAAATACATATTATTAATAACAGTTATGAGATCATATAATTGTGAATGTATATATGAAATTGATAAAAGAAAAGAAAAAAGAAAAAAAAGAAAAGAAAAGCGTTCAGAGACTGCAACTAGTCCAGAATGCAGCCGCGCGAGCGATATTGGGTGTACCTAGGAACACCCATGTTACACCTATCCTCCGCGAGCTGCACTGGCTACCCATTGGTCTCCGGACGCAATTCAAGGTGTTGGTTATCACCTTTAAAGCCCTACATGGCTTAGGACCAGCATACCTGCGAGACCGCCTACTGCCACACTCCTCCCAGCGGCCGGTAAGATCCCACAGGGTGGGCCTCCTTCAGATGCCATCAGCCAGACAATGTCGGCTGGCGGCTCCCCGGAGGAGAGCCTTCTCTGTGGCTGCTCCAACCCTTTGGAATGAGCTACCCCCAGAGAGCCGGACCTCACCCACTCTCATGGCCTTCAGAAAAGCTGTCAAGACCTGGCTTTTCCGGCAGGCCTGGGGCTGTTGACCTCATTGTTGAGGTCCAGCCCTGACTGAAATGAATGTATTTGTGTCATTTTAACTTGTCTTATTTTTTATTTTTCTTTTCTTTTCTTTCTTTTCTTCTGTAAGCCGCCCGGAGTCCTTCGGGATTGGGCGGCCTATAAATAAAATTAAACCTTAAACCTTAAACCTGAGATTCCTCTCCCCAGATTGTTTGCCTTCCCGTGGGAATGACCAGACAAGGTTTAACTTCTGCTTAATTTCTGTTTACGTTCCCATGTTCAGTTTCATTTTTCTTTATATTTCTGTACAAGTTACAGACTGGTGCAGTGGTGGGACGCCATTTTTTTTTAAACTACCGGTTATGTGGCCGTGGCTTGGTGGGCGTGGCAGGGGAAGGATACTATAAAATCTCCATTTCCTCCCCGCTTGAGGGGAAGGATACTGCAAAATCCCCATTTCCTCCCCATCAGCTGGGACTCGGGAAGCAGAGAATAGATGGGGGCATGGCCAGCCAGCAGTAATATTTATTGGTTCTCCGAACTACTCAAAGTTTCCACTAACTGGTCAGAACCTGCTGATTGTCACCTCTGGACTGATGTTTAATTTCAGGCTTCCATGGTATTTCAAATGAGTACAACTGCGTGCGCGCACACACACACACACACACACACATCTTTGGATCCTTCCTTTGACGTTTAATATTTTGGATTCTCACCCGCCTTTCCTCCCACCCTCCCTTCCTTTGCTGGAGACCAGAACTATTTTATGGCCTTTTTGGAATATTACATTTTCTTTTGAATCTTTTCCTTAACTAATCTGCAGCCCATTGTTTTATGGACGGCTTGATAATTACCTTTTTCCAGATCGAATTCCTACTTTTTCAATACTTACAGTTAAAAAGGTGGAGTTACGCATTTATCTGGGTTTTTTTTAAAAAGTAAAGTTTGATTTTCTTTATCTGATGTGAGATAGTTCTGTGAGTGGTGGCCTAGATCAGTGTTTCTCAACCTTGGTCACTTGAAGATGTCTGGACTTCAACTCCCAGAATTCCCCAGCCAGCATTCGCTGGCTGGGGAATTCTGGGAATTGAAGTCCAGACATCTTCAAGTGGCCAAGGTTGAGAAACACTGGCCTAGATGTTGTGCTTTCATCTCACAACCAGGAAGCTGTGAGTTCGATCCTAGGTAGGCAGATATTTCTCTCTCTCTGGGCACAAGGAGAACATATCTGCTGAATAGAACTCCACATTGGCGACAGGGAAGGGCATCTAGCCAGTAAATACTCCGCTCCATTCAATTGCTCTGACTCCATCCCAATGCAGGGGATTATGGGGTCATTAAAAAACAAACCAAACATGTGAGATACTTCTGTGAGATTATTTTCCAAAAGAGGAAGGAAAAGTTGTATATGTGTGTGCGAGCACATACAAACCAGTGGTTGGATTCAGCCGGTTCGCACCGATTTGGGAGAACCGGTTGGTAACTTTCTAAGTAGTTCGGAGAACCGGTTGTTGGAAGAAATCTCCTTTTGTTTTTTTCCCACTTTGCAGGGCTAATCCTGTAAGGAAGGCAGGAAGGAAACATTCTGGTGTTGTTTCTAGCCTAATATTTATTGCTCTGCTTACAGAAACTGCCTCTCCGGTTAACCATGATTACATTGTAACAGCTAAGACAAAGCGTCCATCGACCTGAGTGATGTTGAGT
Organism: Thamnophis sirtalis; assembly: GCF_051295495.1. Taxonomy (NCBI): domain Eukaryota; kingdom Metazoa; phylum Chordata; class Lepidosauria; order Squamata; family Natricidae; genus Thamnophis; species Thamnophis sirtalis. The sequence continues at coordinate 1,021,063 of NW_028261386.1, read as the reverse complement.
TGGCTACGCCCATCCAATCACGTGAGCCCCACTTACCTAGGTGGTTGTTAGGGCAGAGAACCGGTTGTTAAATTATTTGAATCCCACCACTGATACAAACATACAAGTTTCTCACAAAATTACCCAGAGCTGGCAAGCCTTGTCGTTCTCCTCCTCCTCTTTTTCCGCACTTTCTTCTTTCTTGGCTATTCGTTTGTTAGCCAAAAATTGGCTTCCTTCTATTTCCCGGGCTCACCATTGTCGCTCAGGTGGCCCTGACCTGGAATGGGTTGATAGATCCATGCGTAGCCTGTGGGTTTTTAAACATGCTTTTATGACCTCACTTCTGAGGTTAAAAGTTCCGAGTTCCTATAACAACCGCAGGATAATCAGGTTGTCTGGAAAAGGGAGAAGGATCTGACAAGAGAGGCCTTGATAGTTTTATTTAAAGATGGGACAGGATGAGCCGCGGTGGCGCAGCGGTTAGAGTGCAGTGCCGCAGGGTACTTCTGCCGGCTGCCTGCAATTTGGCAGTTCGAATCTCGCCAGGCTCAAGGTTGACTCAGCCTTCCGTCCTTCCGAGCGTGGCACGACAAAACCGTGCTCGACTAAAGCGCGCCCGATTAAATCACGTCGCTGACGTCATCAACAGGGCGACAACAGCCAGCGCGGAGAAAGAAGGGCGCTTTAAATAGCGCTTTGAAAGCAAGCCGATTCAAGTTAAGGTAAGGGTTAGGTTTAGGGTTAGCTTTAGGGTTAGGTTTCGGGTTAGGTTAAGGGTTAGGGTTAGGGTTAGGTTTAGGGTTAGGGTTAGGGTTAGGTTTAGGGTTAGGTTTAGGGTTAGGTTAAGGGTTAGGATTAGGGTTAGGTTAAGGGTTAGGTTTAGGGTTAGGGTTAGGTTTAGGATTAGGTTTAGGGGGTTAGGTTTAGGTTTAGGGGTTAATTTTAGGTTTAGCGTTTACAGCGTGCTTTTTTCTCCACGCTGTTGTCGCGCTGTGATGACGTCAGCTACGCGGTTTCGTCGAGCGCGCTTTAGTCGAACACGGTTTTGTGGTGGAACCCTTCCGAAGTGGGTCAAATGAGGACCCAGATTGTTGGGGGCAAGAGGCTGACTCTGTAAACCGCTTAAAGAGGGTTGTAAAGCATTATGAAGTGGTATATAAGTCTACGGGCTATTGCTTGCAAAGGGAGGGAGGGAGAAAGGGAGGGAGGGAGAGAGGGAAAGAAGGAAGGAAACTGAGAAGGAAGTGAAACAAGGAGAAGGAAGGAAGACGTGGTTACACAGTGATTAGAATGCAATATTGCTGGCTAACTCTGCCCACATCTAGGAAGTTCAATCCTGACCGGCTCAAGGTTGACTCAGCCTTCCATCCTTCCGAGGTGGGTCAAATGAGGACCTGGATTGTTGGGGGCAAGAGGCTGGCTCTGTAAAAACCGCTTAGAGAGGGCTGTAAAGCACTGCGAAGCGGTATATACAGCAAGTCTTAAGTTCTATTGCTAATGCAGGCTAACTCTGCCCACTGCGTGCAGTTCGATCCTGACCGGCTCAAGATTGACTCAGCCTTCTATCCTTTCAATGTCAGTAAAATGAGGACCCAGATTGTTGGGGGGGGGGGCAAAAGGCTGACTCTGTAAACCGCTTAGAAAGAGCTGTAGAGCACTGTGAAGCAGTATATAAGTGTAAGTGCTGTTGCTTGCAAAGGAAGGAAGGAAAGAAGAAATTCATGGTGGCACAGTGGTTAGAATGCAGCATTGCAAGCTAACTCTGTTCACACTGCCAGGAAGTTCGATCCTGACCAGCTCAAGGTTGACTCAGCCTTCCATCCTTCCAATTGTCAGTAAAATGAGGACCCAGATTGCTGGGGGGCAAGAGGCTGACTCTGTAAACCTCTTAGAGAGGACTGTAGCAAAGCAATGTAAAGCGGTATATAAGTCTAGCTGCTATTGCTATTGCTATTTTGAATTTGGGAGACCACAGTGCTCATTGCTTTGGTTCCCAAGCTTCCAGCTAAGATGTCCCCCATGGCTTTTATTGCTGCTCTACATGCACTCTGTTATAACATGGTCCCTAATGTTGTGGCCCAGCAGGAGCCATTGGAGCTGCCACCAGACTCCGACAGCGAGGGGCCCTCAGAGTCAGCTCTGGAGGATGTGGAGGACCCTGGACAGGGTTCCGACTCCGAGCAGGGCGCAGAGAGGCTGGTTGGCCGCCAGGAGGCGCCTGAGCCTTGGACCAGTGGGGAGGAGACAAGGGAGTGCGATCCTGACATCATGCATTGGAGCAGTGGGGAGGAGACAAGGGAGTTGGTCCTGGATGCCCAGCAATGGAGGGCTAAAGGCGTAAAGAACAGTTACGCAGTTACAGGAGATAATTGAACTCAGCTGGTGGTAATTAGGCTCCTCTCAAGACTATAAAAGGAATGACTCTCCACATGCTCATTGCAGGAGTCAACGTATTTACTAGAGCTGGAGAAGCTATCGTGGCTAGCTTGGCAGGCTGGATTGCTGCCAAGGTCTGTTCTGTGCTGGATTGCTGCCAAGGTCTAGTCTGTGTGTTAATAAGTATCTTTGTCTCGGTGTGCTTTGGTGTAGGAAGAGGAGGGTCAGAACACCTAATATCAGTTGCTTTTGTATGTTTGAACAAATATCTTTGAGGGGAAATGAGCTGCGGATCTTGGCTACTCTGAACAAAATGTCCTCAGAAGCACCATTTCTCTGATTGTCACGTGCCCATCTGAGGGACTTTTCAATCAAAATAGAGCTGGAAGGGACCTTTGGGGTCATCTAGTCCAACCCCCTGCTCAAGCAGGAGACCCGACACCATTTCAGATCAGTGACCGTCCACTCTTTCCTTAAAAACCTCCAGGGATAAAGCACCTACAGCTTCTGGGGGCAAGCTGTTCCACTGGTTAATTGTCCTCCCTCTTAGGAAGTTTCTCCTTAATTCCAGGTTGCTTCTCCCCTTGATTAGTTTCCACCCATTGTTTCTTACCTTCAAGTGCTTTGGAAAATACGCTGGTCCTCTCCTCTTGGTGGTAACCTCTCAAATTATACTGTTATCATGCCCCCCCCCCCAGTAGTCCTTCCTTGTTAAAGATGCTGAGAAGGCGAGGAGGGAGTAAACCATTGTTCTGATCAAATCTTGCCTTTTCTTAGTTAATTGTCACTCATTACATTTCTACGCCCCCAATTTTCTCTTAAACAGATATTCCAAATTGTCTTTAAATTACTTTACCAGGCCCTCCTCCTCCTCCTTTCTTCTTCCTTCTTCTTTCTCCTCCTCCTCCTCCCTCCTCCATCCTATTCCCTTCCTCTTCCTCCTATCCTGCTCCCTTCCTTCTCTTGCATTGCAAACGATGCTCTGCATTCACTCCTTTTTCTAGATCATGGTTTGTTTTAGCCGAGGTGGGTTGACCAGGCCTTAAAGATTGCAATACTGGAAGAAGGAAGATTTGCCTACAATTCAAGAATGGACATTGAAAGTCACAAATTTAGCCGAGATGGCTAAAATATCTGCATATCTTAAGGACCTCTCAAACGAGAGATATAAACGAGACTGGAAAAAATGGATCAATTATATACAAAATAAATATGGGACTAAGAAATTCCAGATATCTTATGATTAAGATTAGGAATGATATAAACTGTTTAAAGTTAGCCTAACAAGGAGGAGCTAAGTTCAATTAAAAGATGTTATCAATTTTCTATTCTTTTTTCAAATATATTTTAGACTGTTTTTGTTAAAGATTTATACCGTGTATGGGTTCTGGGAAGTCGGGGAAGGGAAGGCCTTGGGGGGGGGGGTTGGGGGGCGAGGGAGGGATGTATATTAGGCTTGACGAGGGGTGTTAGATTTTAAAGTAATATGATTGCACATGTATACTGTCTTCTCTTATTTTTTCTTTAAAACTAAGATATGTTAAGTATATTGATATGGAAGCATAAATACCATCAACATAGAATGGAGTTTGCTCAGAAGCTGAAATACACCAATGAGAGGAAGAGTGGGAAACAGAGGGGAGAAGAAAGATGGGAAGAGAGGGATAGGAGAGAGGAAGAGTGGGAAACAGAGGAGAGAAGAAAGATGGGAAGAGAGGGATAGGAGAGAGGGGAAGAGGGGAAGATGAGGAGGATAAGGAGGAGTGGAATGAAGAGAGAGGAGAAGGAGAAAGGAAGGGGAAGTAGAGTAGAAAAGGATGATGGAGGGAAGAAAGGAGGTAGGAGAGAGGCAGAAGAAAGAGGTGTATGAAGAGCAGAAGAGCTAATAATGGGTTTATCTTTCTGGGTGTTGATGACAAGAGGAACTGATGTAATTACTACTTAATACAATAGGATATTGGCTATGTAATAGTATACATGTGATTATATGTTATGAAAGTGGAAAATAAAAAAGTATATTTTTTAAAAGATTGCCTTCACACACACCTTACACCTTTAATTGCTGTGGCTTTAATGCAAGCCGTAGACTTAGGGCTGCCATAAAAGGACCGCAAAATTATTGGTTGACCACTAGAGGGCACTCAAGGGCAATGTTTCTTAACCTTGGTCATTTGAAGATGTGGGGACTTCAACTCCCAGAATACCCCAGCCAGCGTGCTTTTACAACCTTTGCCCCCATGGTTGTTAAGTGAATCACTACAGTTGTTAAGTGATTGATACAATCATGGCAACTTTAAGTGTGACTTCCCCAGCCAGTATGCTGGGAATTGATGTCTATTTTAAAATCATACTGACTCGGGGATTCTGGGAGTTGAAGTCCACCCATCTCAAAGCTGTGTGAATTGAGCGCTAAGTTCACATTATTACACCATAAATCCGAAGTGAGCAAACCACATTATGTCTTTGTCGGAAGAAATGTCCCCCTGGGTTCAGTTCCAAGTGGGGAGAAAGACACTGGAAACATGGAGGCTGTTTGGAAGGATGGTTTAATGGTGAAGCAGAACCACCAAGCATATGTGATTCTAGGTAGCTGAACACACGGAGTGAAGCAGAAGTGGATTTCACGTAATTTTACCACCGGTTCACCCCACACCAAAAATGGGAATGTGTGTACGGACTTCTGTGCATGCGCTTTGCTCGCGCATGCTGCTTGCACGCACGCATGCAACTTGCATGCACGCATGCAGCTTAGAAAACGTGGGTAAATAGCATGGCATAACACGTGGGTGAGTGGGTGAGCCAGCCCACCCATAGGTCGTCACTACCGGTCCAAACTGGCTGAATACCACCACCAGAGTGGAGAGTGAGTGTTATTTATACTCTCTCTTGGACTTTGGAACTTGAGCTTCCTGTTCCTGTGGCAAGGGCATGCATCCTATTGGCCGTCAGTCTCCCTATGCAGGGCTCACAGCTTAGATTGTCTGAATTAAGGTTGGTGGAACCTTGGGCTGATGTAAAGAAGGGGCCTGGTTGGTGAGCTCTGTGGCTAGATAATCCTATTATGTCCTAGAGTAGTGATGGTTAACCTTTTTCCCATCGTGTGCCAAAAGCGGAGGGAGTGCAGTGGGGTTGTGCGTGGGCGTGCCCACATCCATAATGCTACGCGTGCGATCCCCAATGCATGCATGCACCCCCCTGTGCGCATGCACGCATGAACAACTGCCCACTCCCCTGCTTTTGGTGCGCAATGGACCCGTTTTTCACCCTCCCCAGGCTCCAGAGGCTTTCTAGGAGCTTGGGGAAGGCGAAAACAGCCCCCCCACACCCCCGGAGGCTTCCCTGAAGGCTCCATTGGGCGAAAAATGGCCCAACGCCGAACCGGAAGTCCGTTCCTGAACTTCCGATTTGCACATTGGGTTGTTTTTTTGCCTTCGGAGGCTTCAGGGAAGCCTTAAAAAAAGGCCGAAGTCAGCTCGCCAAAGTCGCACTGAAGCTGACAGGGAAATGCCTTGCAAATGTGCCATAAATTCACCATCACAGTCAGAGGTGGGTTCCTACCAGTTCGCGCCTATTCGGTAGAACCTACCGAATCAAATCTACCGAACCGGTTAGAAGAGGTTCCACCAGTGGACCCGGAAAGCAAACCACACCTACAGAAGAGGTTCCAAACATTTTTTGAAACCCACCACTGCTACACACAAACACACACACACACACAGACTGACACAGAGAGAGAGAGAAAGAGAAAGAAAGAAAGGAAGGAAGAAAGAAAGAAAGAAAGAAAGAAAGAAAGAAAGAAAGAAAGAAAGAAAGAAAGAAAGAAAGAAAAAAAGAAAGAAAAAGAGTGAGAGATGAAAAAAAAGAAAAAAGGGACAGAGAGACAAAAGGAAAGAGAGAGAGAGAGAGAGAGAGAGAAAGGAAGGAAGGAAGGAAGGAAGGAAGGAAGGAAACACATGGCTGGCAAGCCACTCCCACCAGGTCACATGGCTGGCAAGCCACTCCCACAAAGGAGGCCACACTCACAGAGTAGGTTTCAAAAATTTTTGAAACCCACCACTGGTCCTTGGATATGATTATTCTACACTATCATGCTCCTATTTATAAAACTCAGTGCCTCTGTGAAAGGTAAGGATGACTACTGCGTTTGTGGTGCAATCAGAACATTGCGTGTGTTGAAGTTGTTTTAACGCAAAGATGCCTTTTAAAAAACAAGTTTACATCATATTCTTATGCATGCCAGTGCTGTGCGTGAGATAATTTAAGGTGGTTCTGACAAGTGTCGTCGGCATCTTCCTATCCGGTCACATGGGCAGCAAGCCACTCCCATCCGGTCACATGAGCCACAAGCCACTCCCACAAAGGAGGCCACACCCACAGAGTAGGTTCGAACAATTTTTGAAACCCACCACTGATCACAGTCCTATAGAGGCTCTTGTCTTAATCCCATCACCCTGGAGTTGAAGGGCTTTCCTCTTATAGATAGGCTGACCCAGTCTTTCTCAATGGGCACCAAATACCTGCGGAGGGGCAGGGAGCTGCTCCCTGCCTTTGAAACAGGTTTCTTCTTTCACCATCCAGGGAAATATAAAATCCTGCCTTTTCAATATTTCCTAAAACATTTCATTCTTCCCGGAGGGATGGGCGCTAACTTTCTTCCCCTTATTGCCTTTACAAGATCCCCGCTGCCGATTCCATTGGATGAAAATTCCATATTAAAAATATGCAGGAGACTGTAGTACTTGTGGTTTTTAAAAGCGGATAACTGCGTTGGAATTAAAAATCCCGTCCAGTTCCAAACTGGGAGAAAGACGCTGGAAATAAAATGGAGATGGGATGCAGGGAAGGAGGCCTCTGTTTATTTGGTAGCCAGAAATTAGCGACAACAGCAGTCACTAAATGAAAGGTTGTAAGTGGAGGTGCGGCGTTGTTGCCACACTGGAGGACCGCGCATGTGTCCTTGGCCGAATTGAAAGGAAAACACCAGGCAGAAATCCTCAGGATGAGCGAACTTCGAATGATCATCGAAGGGCTCTTTTATTAGAAAAAGTTAGTTACAGCGTCATCAAAAAGGAGCGTATCAGAAGGCATATATAATCACACATGGTACAAGTAAACTAATGAAAAGTTCACAGCATTCTACAAATAAACCAATAGAAAATCACATCATGGCAAAGGGTGGGCAAAGGGGGAATAGAAAGTTACAACAGCAGAGGGAGGGAAGACGGGGAATTGAAAGTTACAAGCTGCATGGCATGGCGAGAAGGGGCAGGTGTGGGAGTAGCTTGCTCACATAGTTCATGTTACATGAGGCTGCATAGTGAGTCCTGGCCGTTAGGCCGGAAAGATGTTTCTGGTACGATGTTTCTCTCCATCCCTGTGTGTGTGTGTGTTTCAGGCAGGCAAAACCCGCCCTGCACACACACACACACCCGGATGGATACCAACATGGAGGGATACCTATATAAGGATGTCTGCAAAGATAAAGGTTCTCCTTGCATATATATGCTAGTCGTTCCCGACTCTAGGGGGCGATGCTCATCTCCGTTTCAAAGCCGAAGAGCCAGCGCTGTCCGAAGACGTCTCCGTGGACATGTGGCCGGCATGACTCAACACCAAAGGAGCACCGAACGCTGTGACCTTCCCACCGAAGGTGGCTCCTATTTTTCTACTTGCATTTTTTACCTGCTTTCGAACCGCTAGGTTGGCAGAAGCTGGGACGAGTCACAAGAGCTCACTCCGTTATGCGGCGCTAGAGATTCGAACCGCAGAACTGCCAATATTTCTGATCGACAAGCTCGGCATCTTAGCCACTGAGCCACCGCGTCCCTAAAGGTGTCTGTAGGGATCATCAAAAAGTAAATCTTGGCACACCTTTAAAAAGAGGCCAGGTTTTAATTGCACAGTCATGGATACACTTTGGCTTCTGTTCATCCTGGAAGAGACGCTTCTGTTTTTTTTTCAATTTTTCTGCATCTCTGAAGCTCGCCTCTGTAAGACCACACTTGGAATATTTTTTTTTAAAATTTTAATTTTATTTTATCAATTTCATATATACATTCACAATTATATGATCTCATAACTGTTATTAATAATATGTATTTATAACAATTTTTCCCTACAGTTGACAATATACTTGAAGATTGCTTTCTTAACATCCCATAGATCCATCTTATCTTACAACGGTCCTACTTCTTCTTCCCTCCCTCCCTCTTTCCTTCCCTCGTTTCTTCTCTCCTACTCCCCTTCCTTCCCTCCTTCCTTCCCTCCCTCCTTCCCCTTCCCTCCTTCCTTCCTTCCCTCCTTTCTTTTCTCCTTCTCTCCTTCCTTTCCCCCTTCCTTTCCTCCTTCCTTCCCCCCTTCCTTCTCTCCTACATTCCCTCCTTCCTTCCCTCCTTCTCTCCTTCCTTCCCTCCTTCCTTCACACTTGGAATATTATTGCCTCCTGTTTTAGTCGCCACGATAAAGGAAATATGTTGAGACTCTAGAAAAAGGTGCAGAGAAGAGCAAGAAAGGTGATTAGCGGGCTGGAGGATAAAACATATAAAGAACAGTTGCTGGAACTGGGTGTGTCTAGTTTGATGAAAAGAAGGGCTAATCAGAATCAGAATAGAGCTGGAAGGGACCTTGGAGGTCTTCTAGTCCAGCCCCCTGCTCAAGCAGGAGAACCTATACCATTTCAGATAAATGACTGTCCAGTCTCCAGCCTCTTCTTAAAAACCTCCAGTGATGAAGTACTTACAGCTTCTGGTGGCAAGCTGTTCCATTGGTTAATTATCCTCACTGTTAGGAAGTTTCTCCTTAATTTCGGGTTGCTTCTCTTGATTAGTTTCCATCTGTTGTTTTTTTGCCTTCAGGTGCTTTGGAAAATAAATTGACCCTTCTTTGTGGCAGCCCCTCAAATACTGGAACACTGCTATCATGTCCGCCCCCTTCCCAGTCACCCTAAGGACATGATAGCAGTCTTCCAATATCTCAGGGGTTGCCCCAAAGAAGAGGGAGTCAAGATATTCTCCAAGGCACCTGAGGGTAGAACAAGAAGCAATGGGTGGAAACTAATCAAGGAGAGAAGCAACTTAGAACTGAGGAGGAATTTCCTGACAGTGAGAACAATTAATCAGTGGAACTACTTGCCTCCAGAAGATACAGCTGCTCCATCACTGAAGGTTTTCAAGAAGGAATTGAACAAAACATTATCTCAAATGGTATAGGGTTCTCCTGCTTGAGCAGAGGGTTGGACTAGAAGACCTCCAAGGTCTGTTCCAACTCTGTTATTCTCTTCTCTTCCTGTCTTATTCTATCTCTGATCACGTGTATCCATCCCGTAGAAACCTGGAATGGTAAAGAGCAAGGGGTTGGACTAGAAGACCTCCAAGGCCCCTTCCAACTCAGTTTATTCTGACTTCCAAGTTGCAGTTCTGAGAAACACCTGAAGATGGCAGGCTGCCTGCATTTATGGTGGGAGAGTTTGAAAAAATAGACATTCTTGGTAATGTTTTAAGTTTGCCCTATTGGTGCATTTGATATTCCAGTAGTCCTCGATTTACAACCAATTGTTTAGTGACTGGCGTTGCAACGGCACTGAAAAAAGTGTCATAACACGGGGCGTTTTGGGGAGGTCTGCAGAGTGCAAAAACTTTTTTTTTTTAATTTGCCTCTTCAAAATCTTGGTGCATCTTATACTCTGAAAAATACGGTAACAACAACAACAACAACAATAATAACAGTAACAACAGAATAGAATAGAGTAATAGCATAGTACAGAATAGCATAGCATAGAATAGAAAAGAAAATAGAAAATATAACAACAACAGAATAGAATAGAATAATTAAATAGAATAAGAATAGAATAGTAGCATAAATAAATAGGGAATAGAAGAAAAATATAATAACAATAACAAAATAGAATACAATAGAATAAAATAATGGAACAGAAGTTGCCTCCAGAAGTTGTGAATGCCCCAACACTGGAAGTCTTTAAGAAGATGTTGGATAGCCATTTGTCTGAAACGGTATAGGGTTTCCTGCCTAGGCAGGGGGTTGGACTAGAACAGTGTTTTTCAACCACTGTGCCGCGGCACACTAGTGTGCCGTGACATAGTGTAAGGTGTGCCGTGGGAGAATTACTTTATATATAGTCAATATAGGCACAGAGTTAAAAATTTTTAACATTTTCTAATGGTGGTGTGCCTCGTGATTTTTTTCATGAAAAAAGTGTGCCTTTGCACAAAAAAGGTTGAAAAACACTGGACTAGAAGACCTCCAAGGTCCCTTCCAACTCTGCTATTGTATAGAATAGAATAGAATGGAATGGAATGGAATAGAAAAGAAAAGAAAAGAAAAGAGAATAGGATAGAATAATAGCATAGCAAAGAATTGAAAAGAATAACTAGAAGGGACTTTGGAGGTGTTCTAGAATAGAATAAAATATAGAATAGAATATAGGATATACAATAGAATATTATAAAATATATAGTAGTATAGTGTAGTATATACTATAGCAGAATATAGAACAGAACAGAATAGAATAACAGAGATGGAAGGGACCTTGGAGGTCATCTAGTCCAACCCCCCCGCCCAAGCAGGATGTCCTAAACCATTTCTGACAATGGCTGTCCAGTCTCTTCCTGTGAAAGCTTCCAGTGATGAAACTCCCCACAACTTTTGACGGCAACTTCATGTTCAAATGGGTTGACTCTTCTTTTCTCACTGTCAGAAAACCCCCCCTTATACTTCCTGGTTGAATCTCTCTCCTCGGTCCGTTTTCCACCCGTGCAACACTAAGCCATAAATAAACCCGGCTCTCAGCCCACAGACCACACTAGCCCACCCAAAAAGCCAGCGTCAACAAGGCTAAACTTATCCCTGGGGCTAGCTTAGGTAGGCGTGGATCCCGCTCAGTTTTTCTGAACGCCCGTCATGAACAGCTGTGAAATGTCATTTAAATTTAAACCCCTGTTTGTTTCTGGTTTGGGTGGGGGGGGCTCCCCGTTGACGAAAGAATTGGGCAAGCTTGGAATTAAACATTTTATTTTTCGGCTTCCTTTGCCCTTTGCAGAGCGATACGAAATGAATCACCAGCGCCGTAACCTCCCCTTGTATAAATTTAATTTGTGGAGAGATGATGCACGGTTGAGAAATAACATCCTTTAAATAGTTTTTCTTTTTTAACATCGGCTTTTGCACCTGAAGGGGCAAAGAGGGGGGGGTGAGCCAGGGGGGGGGGTAGAGGTGCATGCGCTAACTTGTACACCGGTCAAGGCGCAGCTCATTATAGCGATTGAATTAATGCCCCTTGCCTTTCCTCTCCACTTGTTTAACTCAATAATTAAACAGCCTTTGAAAAGCTTTTTAGACTTGCCTACAATTCAAGAATGGACATTGAAAGTCACAAACATAGCCGAGATGGCTAAAATATCGGCATATCTTAAAGATCACTCAAATGAGAGATATAAACGAGACTGGAAAAAATGGATTGACTATATACAAAATAAATACGGGACTAAGAAATTCCAGTTAGCCTTTGCTTATGATCAGAAATGATTTAAACTGTTAAAAGTCAGTTCAGTAAGAAGAAGCTAAGGTCAATCTAGAATGTCATTAATTTCTTTATTTCTTTTTTCTCAATAGATTTTAGACTGTGTTTGTTAAAAATCCATACCGTGTACGGGTTCTGGGAAGTCGGGGGGGGGGGAAGGAGGAGGGAGGGAGGGGCATACAAAAAAATTGTACTTCGATGTTTTAATGATTGACGAATGATGAAATATTTGTGTTTTAAAAGAAATAAAACCTTTGAAACAAAGAAAAGCTTTTTAGGCAGGGGAAGCCTCAGCACCCGAGTAAGGAAGGGACGTTCAAATCACACTTCTCATGATCTGGATTCTATCCCTCTGTTCTAGGCTGCATAAACAGAGGGAGAGAATCAAGATCCCGTGAAGGGTTAATACCACTTTATAAGGCCTTGGTAAAGTCACACTTGGAATCCTGCATTCAGTTTTGGTCACCACGATGTAGAAAAGATGTGGAGATTCTAGAAAGAGTGCAGGGAAGAGCAACAAAGAGGATTAGGGGACTGGAGGCTAAAACATAGGAAGAACGGTTGCAGGAACTGGGTATGTCTAGTTTAATGAAAAGAAGGACCAGGGGAGACATGATAGCAGTCTTCCAATATCTCAGGGGTTGCCCCAAAGAAGAGGGAGTCAAAGCTATTCTCCAAGGCACCTGAGGGCGGAACAAGAAGCAATGGGTGGAAACTAATCAAGGAGAGAAGCAACTTAGAACTGAGGGGAAATTTCCTGACAGTGAGAACAATTAACAGAAGTTGCCTCCAGAAGTTGTGAATGATGGCTGGGGAATTCTGAGAGTTTAAGTCCATATATTTCAAAGCATGCATCCTGGGGTATTCTGGGAGATGAAGTCCACCCCTCTTAAAGCATGCAGGCTAGAGAATTCTGGGAGTTGAAGTCCATACATCATAACATATATTGGCTGAGGAATTCTGGGAGTTGAAGTCCATATATATCTCAAAGCATAATGGCTGACGAATTCTGCAACTTGAAATCCATATATCTCAAAGCATGCGGGCTGAAGAATTCTGGGAGTTGAAGTCCATATATATATCTCAAAGCATGATGGCTGGGGAATTCTGGGAGATGAAGTCCATATATATCAAAGCATGATGGCTGGGGAATTCTGGGAGATGAAATCCATATATCTCAAAGCATGCGGGCTGAAGAATTCTGGGAGTTGAAGTCCATATATATCTCAAAGCATGATGGCTGGGGAATTCTGGGAGATGAAGTCCATATATCTCAAAGCATGATGGCTGAAGAATTCTGGGAGTTGAAGTCCATATATATCTCAAAGCATGATGGCTGGGGAATTCTGGGAGATGAAGTCCATATATCTCAAAGCATGATGGCTGAAGAATTCTGGGAGTTGAAGTCCATATATATCTCAAAGCATGATGGCTGAGGAATTCTGGGAGATGAAGTCCATATATCTCAAAGTATGCGGGAGATTTCTGGGAGTTGAAGTCCATATATTCCGATCTGGGCCGAACCGGGAGCAAACCAACTTTGAATTGAAGTCTGTACATAATAAATCTGTTCATGCTGGGTGATGAAGTCTGGGAACTGAAGTCCATAGGTGTTAAGGTTGTCAAGGTTGGACCCCCTTGATCTAAATAAATTAAAATAATATGCATAGCAAATTAAAAGGTTAGACTTCGAATAACTTTATCGTCGTTTTGGCCTTCATAAATGACTTGCTTCCCATAACTGCTGGAAATCGAAAGGATGGGTGTGTGTGATGTAATTTTGCAAGCCACTGACCTAAAACGATGGTGTCACTTCTCAAGTAGCGGGTAGATGACCTCTAGGATAGCTCTAGGTTTTTATACCAGCAAAAGCTCCTTTGTAACTCTGGTTGATACAGCTAGTTCTCGACATACAATCATTCATTTAACAACTGTTTAAAGTTGCAACAGCCCTGAAAAAAGGAATTTAGTGACCCGGCTTCACACTTAATGACCATGTCATCAAAATTTGGACACTATAAACCTGGCACCTGTTGACGACCGTTGTAGCGTCCCGAGGTCATATAATCTTCCATGTGTGACCTTCCCATAACCAAAGCCCATGGGGAAAAGCCGGATTCATTTAATGACCGCTGCAAAAAAGTCATAACGTTGGGTGTGACTCGCTTAATGACTGTCTCGCTTAACAACATAAGCTTCACTACTAATTGTGGTCGTGAACTGGGAACCACCAGTAGATATTTTTAATTTTTTCCCCCTTTCTTGCCAGATGCCACAAACGTTCCCTGCGATGTGTGCAATTCCATTAAAGTTTCCGAAATTATTTTTCAAAAACCCTGCAAGGGTTTTTCTTAATTATCACATAGATGAGCGTTTAATCAAACCGTCGAGCGAGGAGCCCTGGGAAAAAGGCTTCAAATCCACCCAAGGAGATCGCGGCAATCTCTCACTGGCAGCTATTCTCCATCTATATTTTTAACTTTCTGAATCCGTCGGCGTGCCTGGGGAGAGGAAAGCTTTGAAAATGTACTGGGGAACAGCTGAGCAACGGTTCCATCGCACAGCCAAGTTCGTTTCTGACTGACAGCCTTAATTCAAAGTTTAAAAACAAACAGAGTTGGTTAAGGTACCAAAAAGACAATGTGAGACAAGAGACGATGAGTTCTAGTCCCGCCTTAGGCAGGAAAGAAGGCTGGGAGACTCTGGGCCAATCACCAGGAGACAGTGAGTTCTAGTCCTGTCGTAGGCAAGAAAGAGGCTGGGAGACTCTGGGCCAATCACCAGGAGGTGGTGAGTTCTAGTCCCGCCTTAGGCAGGAAAGAAGGCTGGGAGACTCTGGGCCAATCACCAGGAGACAGTGAGTTCTAGTCCTGTCGTAGGCAAGAAAGAGGCTGGGAGACTCTGGGCCAATCACCAGGAGACAGTGAGTTCTAGTTCTGCCTAAGGCAGGAAAGAAGGCTGGGAGATTCTGGGCCAATCACCAGGAGACAGTGAGTTCTAGTCCTGTCGTAGGCAAGAAAGAGGCTGGGAGACTCTGGGCCAATCACCAGGAGACGGTGAGTTCTAGTTCTGCCTAAGGCAAGAAAGAAGGCTGGGAGACTCTGGGCCAATCACCAGGAGACGGTGAGTTCTAGTCCCGTCTGAAGCAGGAAAGAAGGCTGGGAGACCCTGGGCCAATCACTAGGAGACAGTGAGTTCTAGTTCTGCCTAAGGCAAGAAAGAAGGCTGGGAGACTCTGGGCCAATCACCAGGAGACGGTGAGTTCTAGTCCCGTCTGAAGCATGAAAGTCGGCTGGGTGACTTTGGGCCAATCACCAGGAGACGGTGAGTTCTAGTCCCGTCTGAAGCAGGAAAGGCTGGGAGACCCTGGGCCAATCACTAGGAGACGGTGAGTTCTAGTTCTGCCTAAGGCAAGAAAGAAGGCTGGGAGACTCTGGGCCAATCACCAGGAGACGGTGAGTTATAGTCCTGTCGTAGGCAAGAAAGAGGCTGGGAGACTCTGGGCCAATCACCAGGAGACAGTGAGTTCTAGTTCTGCCTAAGGCAGGAAAGAAGGCTGGGAGATTCTGGGCCAATCACCAGGAGACAGTGAGTTCTAGTCCTGTCGTAGGCAAGAAAGAGGCTGGGAGACTCTGGGCCAATCACCAGGAGACGGTGAGTTCTAGTTCTGCCTAAGGCAAGAAAGAAGGCTGGGAGACTCTGGGCCAATCACCAGGAGACGGTGAGTTCTAGTCCCGTCTGAAGCATGAAAGTCGGCTGGGTGACTTTGGGCCAATCACCAGGAGACGGTGAGTTCTAGTCCCGTCTGAAGCAGGAAAGGCTGGGAGACCCTGGGCCAATCACTAGGAGACGGTGAGTTCTAGTTCTGCCTAAGGCAAGAAAGAAGGCTGGGAGACTCTGGGCCAATCACCAGGAGACGGTGAGTTATAGTCCCGCCTTAGGCAGGAAAGGAGGCTGTGAGACTCTGGGCCAATCACCAGGAGACGGTGAGTTATAGTCCCGCCTTAGGCAGGAAAGAAGGCTGTGAGACTCTGGGCCAATCACCGGGAGACGGTGAGTTCTAGTCCTGCCTTAAGCATGAAAGCCAGCTGGGTAACTTTGGGCCAGTCTCTCTCTCTTTCTTTTAGCCCAAGCTACCTCACAGGGTTGTTGTAGTGGGGAAAATAGGAGGAGGAAGGCGTGTTGTCCTGTTTGCCACCTTGAATTATTTGTAAAATTAATAAAGGCGAAATAGAAATGAATAAATGAAAAGAAAATTCAAATCTGCTCCAGACCGGCTTTTCCAAAGAGCACATGAAAATCTCTTGAAGCAGAGGTGTTCTTCACTTAACAACTGCCGTGGTTCACTTAACGACTCTGGCACGAAAGGCCAGAAAATGAGGCAAAACTCACTTAACAACGGTCTTGCTTAGCAACGTAAATTTTGGGCTCAATTGCAGTCATAAGTTGAGGACTTCCTGTACAGAAGTACATCTGATCTGCATTTAGCAATACAGGTAGTTCATTTAGTGACGGTTCGAAGTTACAGCGGCACTGAAAAAAGGGACGTACAACCATTTTTCACACATATGAAAGCATTGTAGCATTCGCCATGGTCACATGATTGGACAAATGACTCACATTTACGACATTTACAGTGTCCCGGAGTCACGTGAGTTGTGACTTTCTGGTCAAGCAAAATCAAAGGGGAAGCGAGATTCACTTAACAACCGTGTCACTAACTTAACAACTGCAGCGATTCACTTAACAAACGTGTTCCCCCCCCCTCAAAAAAAAAGAGTGGTAAAATGGGGCCAAATTCACTTAAATTCAATTTCTCACTTAACAACATAAAGTCTGGTCTCAATTTGGGTCATAAGTTGAGGACGACCTGTATTTCTCAAACAGAATTTCCCAGCCAAGTAAATGGCTGTTTCTGGCTTGGGGAATTCTGGGAGTTGAAGTCCTCCCATCTTAAGGTTGCCCAGTTGTGTTTCCTGCTGTGTCGAGAAGGGAAAACAACATGGCAAGATTTACAAAATCAATCCGTCTAATGCAGTGTTTCTCAACCTTGGCAACTTGAAGATGTCCGGACTTCAACTCCCAGAATTCCCCAGCCAGCGAATGCTGGCTGGGGAATTCTGGGAGTTGAAGTCCGGACATCTTCAAGTTGCCAAGGTTGAGAAACACTGATCTAATGAAATATTAACCGGGCTGTTTCTTCCTGCTTTTTAAATTGTTTTTAAAAGACTCCTGTTAAAAGCATTTGAAAGCATTGGTGCAACCATAATTATTTTGGCCTCGGCTCTCTTCGGCTGAAGGCATGGGACACAAAACGCCATTGCAGGGAGACCCCCCTGATGTACGACCGCAAGTTGAACCCCATAAAACTTCCAGGGCTAAGCAAGACGGGCTTACCCTCTCCCCTGCCACGGTTGTTAAGCGAATCCGTGCAGTTTGTAAGTTGAGAAGGCCGCACAGCGGTGGGATTGAAAAACGTTAGCAACCAGTTCTCTGCCCGGTTGCTGGGTGGGTGGGGCCATTGTGGGTGTGGCCTACTCGGCCTCCTGCACCAGGGGGAGGGGGCGTTTTGGGCCTCCCCAGACTCCCGAGGCCTTCTCCGAGCCTCCAGGAGGGCGAAAACGGCCTCCCCGCAGCTGTGGAGGTCCTCTGGAGGCGGGAAACGGACCCGTTTCTGGACTTTCGTGAGGCCGGTTTTTCGCTCTCCGAGAGCTTCCACGCAGGCCCTAAACTTCTGGCATGATGAACGGGCTGCGCGGAGACTCCTGGGAGGGGAGGGGCAAGGTGGGGGTGGCCAGCCAGTGCTTGCAACAACCGATTTGGCGAACAGATGCAAAGTTAACATCCAGTTCCCCCAAACCGATCCGAACTGGTTGAATCTCACCCCTGGTGATTTTTAAGAAGAGACTGGACAACCCTTTGTCTACCATGGTATCGGATCTCTTCCTTGAGCAGAGGGTTAGACTAGAAGACCTCCAAGATCCCTTCCAACCCCATTATTCTATGTTTAATCTGCACTACAGCCTCCATTATGGAGCGCTTGGATGTTCTCGGATTGAAAGGAGATAAAACGTGAGTCCCTTTGGGGAGAATTTGAACAATGAACCAATGGGGGGCGGCGGAGAAACACCCTCCAAGGTCCCTTCCAGCTCTATTCTGAATTGCATTGTAGGACGTTAACCCATACCTCTCTCTTAGGAAAATGAAATATTTTTAGGAAATATTAAAAGGGCAGAATATTTCCCCTAAAAGGAAGGCAGAAAACTCAGCATCCTCCCCCCACATTTGTCAATTAGCCATTAAGGTCTGGGCTAGGTCTATTCTACATAACAAAGATCCACCCCCTTCATGCAGAGCCATAATAGGAATTCCAAAGCCCCTTCATGACATCATCACCCAGCAAGAGTCAACCAAGCTTGGGGCTCAGGACAGCCTACAGAGTGGCCCCTGCATGGCCCCATGGGAGTCTGACAACCAATCAGAATACTGGCTCAAATTCAGAGAGGGCGTAAAACCCAGGTGCTCTCAGCATCTCTGCCCTTTTTGGCCCAGCATCTCTCCAGCCACGTGATCCTGTCCACCATTAAACCACCTTTCCAAGCAACTTCCATGAATCCAGTGTCTTTTTCTCCACTTGGAACTTGTTCTGACCCCCTCCTCCGTCCAGTAATGAATGCTGAGGCAAACTTAACTGGAATGTACTTTAATAACAAGACACCAAAACCTCGGTGGCTGAAAGCCAAGCAGAACAAACAGATAAGGACCTTGGCAGCAACTCAGACAAACTCAGGCAGCAATAAACACAGATAAGACTTGGCAGCAATCCAGCCTGCCAAGCTCACAGTAATGTCCTCCGACATTCAATCCTGCGTTGACTTCTGCAAAGAGGGCCCTGTGCATAAGCAGTCTTTTTTATAGTCTGGAGAGGAGCCTAATGACCACCAGCTGAGTGCAATCACTTCCTGTAATTGCGTAATTGTTCCTGACGCCTATTAGCTCTTCGATGGCGTGCATCCAGGAACAACTCACTACTGGCCTCCGGCTCACTCTCCCTTGTCTCCTCCCCACTGGTCCAAGGCTCAGGCGCCTCCTGGTGGCCAACCAGCCTCTCCGCGCCCTGCTCGGAGTCGGAACCCTGTCCAGGGTCCTCCACATCCTCCAGAGCCGACTCAGAGGGCCTCTCGCTGTCGGAGTCTGGTGGCAGCTCCAACGGCTCCTGCTGGGCCACAACAGAACTGAACCCAGAAGGGCCTTTCTTCCAACAGAATGATTAAAGCCCCTTTCCCCCCCACGCTGTGTTCTTCTTCCCTCCCCTTCCTCAAATTAGCCCACCGTGTTCAGAGGGCCAAACATGGGTTCAGCAAAACAAAACCCTCTAAATTGTGGTTTGCAGCCCACAAGGACAGGGTTTGCCGGGGCCTCATCAAAGAGACGACCAAAAGGAAGGAAGGAAGGAAGAAAGAAAGACGACAGCTAATTGCAACGATGATGAGAACCACGTTTGCCTTCAAGAGCTGCTGCTGGAGAAACGCAACATCTGGAGGAAGGAAGAAATCAGAAGATGCTGGAGACAAGCCTCGCTAGAGGAACTGCCCTGGCCTGGATTGCTTTCATTGGCAGAAGCATTGCAGCTGGTCAAAGCCCGGAGGAGGTCCCATGTTGCACGACCTTCATTGTGCAAGTAGCATTGATTGTGCGATTTGTGTGGTGAGGTCATGATGAGTGACGTCAACCTCCTTCAGCCACCCCTGGTCACCTAGGCCAATATGATTGCCCGATTTTTCCTTTCCTTTCCTTTCCTTTCCTTTCCTCCCCCTTCCCTCCTCTTGTTTCCTACCCTTCCCTTGTTTCCTTTTCTTCCCTTCCCTCATTTCCTTTCTTTTCCTTCCCTCCTTTCCTCTCGTCTCCTTCCCTTCCCTCCCCTCCCCTCATTTCCTTCCCTCGTTTCCTTTCCTCTCCTTCCCTCCTTTCCTTTCTTCTTCTCCTCCCCTCCCCTCCCCTCATTTCCTTCCCTTCCCTTCCCTCATTTTCTTTCCTCTCCCTCCCTTTCCTTCCCTCCTTTCCTTTCCTCTCTTTCCCTCCCCTCCCCTCATTTCCTTCCCTTCCCTCATTTTCTTTCCTCTCCTTCCCTTCCCTTTCCTTCCCTCCCCTCGTTTCCTTCCCTTCCCTCGTTTCCTCTCCTCTCCTTCCCTTCCTTCCTTCCTTCCTTCCCCTTCCTTTCCCCTTTCCTTTCCTTTCTTCCTTCAATTTCCTTACTGCTTCCATTCTCTGTCTATCGGCTCGTCACAAGAGACCAAAATCTATCTATCTATCTATCTATCTATCTATCTATCTATCTATCTATCTATCTATCTATCTATCTATCTATCTATCTATCATCTATCTATCTATCTATCTATCTATCTATCATCTATCTATCTATCTATCTATCTATCTATCTATCATCTATCTATCATCTATCATCTATCTATTTCTTTCTTCTTTCTTTCTTTCTTTCTTTTTTTCTTTCTTTCTTTCTTTCTTTCTTTCTTTCTTTCTTTCTTTCTTTCTTTCTTCTTTCTTTCTTTCTTTTCTTCTTCTTTCTTATTCATATGGCCCCAAATACGCATAGCCCTCAAAAGCCTCAAATAGGTATCCAGGGCTTTCACTTCTAAAATTGACTCTTGTGCTTGGTGACTGAATGAGTCCAAATTTCTGGGCTGGTCTCTCAGCAAGAGTTGTTTCTCTCCCCCCCCCCCCCGCAACCCCCCCATGGCACCCCGTTGCTTAATTGAAGTGGGGTTCTGCCCTCTTGAAACCCGATCCGTTTATCCATGCTGCTTTCAGGATCCAGAGGAAAGTAAACATTGTTTTCCAGCCGGGAAATTTATGTGATGTTTACATCTTGGGTGTTTGTGAAGAAATGAAGCTTGGACCGTTTCCTCCTTCCTAAAGTAATATTTACTCAGCTGGAGAGCAGCAGTTCAGACGTTTTTACGGGTGCCTTATTTTCCCTTTTCAAAGGAAATAAAAGGTTGAGGGGTTTTGAAGGATGTGGATAACATTGGGATCGAAGGAGGGCACTTTTTACAGAACACACAAACCTTGGAGGTTAAGGAGCGTATCAAAAAGGCTCTCCTCTCTCCTCGTATCCTATCTCCATGATGTGAATGCTGAATGTTTATTTCATTTATATGCCGCCCTTTTCCCCCGAAGGGGGACTCAGGGCGGCTCACAACTCAAACCAGGGAAGGGGGGATACAGACAAATTAACAACAACACAAAAACAATACATGATTTAAAACACGCAACTATCATACCATTCGAGACGGGGGCAACGGTTCTTTAGCCCCAGGCCTGTCGGAACAGCCAGGTTTTAAGGGCTTTGCGGAAGGCCTGGAGGGTGGTGAGGGTCCGAATCTCCATGGGGAGTTCGTTCCAGAGGGTCGGAGCAGCCACAGAGAAGGCTCTCCTCCGGGTAGTCGCCAGTCGACACTGGCCGGTGGATGGAATTTGGAGGAGGCCTAATCTGTGGGATCTAATCGGTCTGGTGGAGGTAATTGGCAGCAGGCGGTCTCTCAAGTACCCAAGTCCAATACCATGAAGGGCTTTATAAGTGACGACTAGCGCCTTGAAGCGTATCCGGAGACCAATAGGTAGCCAGTGCAGCTCGCGGAGGATAGGTGTTACGTGGGTGAACCGAGGTGCACCCACGATCGCTCGCGCGGCTGCATTCTGGACAAGCTGAAGTCTCCGAATGCTCTTCAAGGGCTGCCCCATGTAGAGCACGTTGCAGTAGTCCAGTTGATGGCAAACCTATGGTGGCATGGGGGGAGGGGGCTCTCTATGGGCACACGAGCTGTTGCCCCAGCTCAGCTCCACCACATGCGCCTCCCACCGGCCAGCTAATTTTTGTGTCTCTGCTGTGCATGCACGGAGGTGGGGCGCATGGGGCAGATGTGCATGCATGCGTGGGGGGCAGTGGTGGGTTCCAGCCGGTACGGCCCGGTACAGCCCGGTATGGCCGTGTGGTAGTAGTCAGGAGCAGTGGCCACCATACTGGGACGGTGGCTCATTTAGCCCACCTGCCCGCCCGCGTTCTATACCTGTTTTTGAAGCAACCAGGCTGGTTGGCGCAGTGGTTAGGCTGCCATACTGCAGGCCACTTCAGCTGACTGTTATCTGCAGTTCAGCGGTTCTAATCTCTGGCTCAAGGTTGACTCAGCCTTCCATCCTTCCGAGGTGGGTGAAATGAGGACCCAGACTGTGGGGGCGATATGCTGACTCTGTAAACCGCTTAGAGAGGGCTGAAAGCCCTATGAAGCGGTATATAAGTCTAACTGCTATTGCTATTGCATGTGCTCTCTCTCTCTCTCACGGGCACTTTCGGCACGCAACGACAAAAAGATTAGCCATCACTGTCCAATCTTATCATCTTATGTCCACACCCCCAGTCCTTCTTTCCTCTAGAGTTGGCCCTACCCACTTCCTACAGGCGTTCTGCAGATGTTTTACTCTCCAGGACTTTTAATCATTTTAGTTGTGAGAGGAATGTTGGAGTCCTAGTGGACAACCATTTAAATAGGAGCCAGCCGTGTGCAGCAGCTGCCAAAAAAGCCAACACAGTTCTAGGCTGCATCAACAGAGGGATAGACTCAAGATTGGGTGAAGGGTTAATACCACTTTATAAGGCCTTGGTAAGGCCACACTTGGAATACGGCATTCAGTTTTGGTCGCCACGATGTAGAAAAGATGTGGAGACTCTAGAAAGAGTGCAGAGAAGAGCAAGAAAGAGGATGAGGGGACTGGAGACTAAAACATATGAAGAACGGTTGCAGGAACTGGGTATGTCTAGTTTAATGAAAAGAAGGACCAGGGGAGACAGGATAGGAGTCTTCCAATATCTCAGGGGCTGCCCCAAAGAAAAGGGAGTCAAGCTATTCTCCAAAGCACCTGAGGGTAGAACACGAAGCAATGGGTGGAAACTAATTAAGGAGAGAAGCAACTTAGAACTGAGGAGAAATTCCCTGACAGTGAGAACAATTAATCAGTGGAACAGAAGTTGCCTCCAGAAGTTCTGAATGCCCCAACACAGTTTTAAAGAAGAGGTTGGATAACCGTTTATCTGAAGTGGTGTAGGGTTTCCTGCCTAGGCAGGGGGTTGGACTAGAAGACCTTCAAGGTCCCTTCCCACTTTTAGCTATTCTATTCTGTTCTAGTTACTCTTCTCTGCAACTTTTTCCAAAGCTCCTTCTTCCTTTCCTCTCCACCCCCGCCCCCCACATCTAAGTTTTTCCCCTGCCAAATTGAGTGAATAAATCACAGGAAGTCTTGTCAGGGGGGGGAAGCTGTCAAATGAAGGGAATAATCTCGCAAGGAAGGACTCCGACAAGAAAACAATTATCTCCATGCAGGAGACGTTTCATTTTAATGATGTGTTTGGGGAGCTCGGCGTCTGGGCACCGCAGGAAGAAAGATACTGTAATAATGCACTGCTTCGTGCCGAGAAGGTGAGAGGAAGTAGAGATTTCCATCAACGGTGATGCCTTTGCTCTGACGAACGATAGCAATAGCAATAGCAGTTAGACTTATATACCGCTTCATA